>NC_081406.1:7837554-8137554 GCF_030272615.1 Cryptomeria japonica | reverse complement strand
GCGCTCTAATACCAATTGATAACTCAATGATGAACCACTAGTACCAAACCGGTACTGAGAGGGGGGGGGTGAATCATTACAAACACAAATAAAGTCCAAAACTGGTTTGACCGTAAATACTCCAAATGACTGACAAACAGGGATATCAGTAAAATAGAGTGCAACTAGTAACATCCAGTACAACTCAATCAGTCATGAACAGGTCACTCAATAAGCTTTCCTCTTAGCTCAATACTACAGTATCATTATATTCTCATTCATAATCAAGTAAACTTACCTATTAGATCTTAACAACAGTGAGTTCAATATGTTTTATAGACAGGCATAAAACATAGAACCTTCATGTGCTTAACAGGTCAAACAAAGCATCACAAGACAAAAGTATTTCACATGACACACATATTTTTCACGTGGAAACCCAACTAGGAAAAACCACGGTGGGGATGAATACCCACAAGCTACTTTTTGAACTCTTTAGAAGTCCGCTCTGTTAGGAGCCTTGTCCGGTTAAGGACATTACAATAGGTTCTGGTAGGAACCGATCTTGTTAGGGATCACCCGGTTAAGGGATACCCAGTTAAGGGTTAAACCCGGTAGGGTCACCTTGTTAGAGGATTTCAAGAACTCAATAGCTGAAAGGATCTCCTAAGCTCTCTAGCTTCTTAGAACTCATTAGCCTCGAGTTACCCGGTTAAGGGATTTGAATCAAGCCAGTTAAGGCCACTCGATTTAAGGGATTTTGAATCAAGCCAATTAAGGCTACCCTGTTAGGGGATTTTACAACTGTTGAAGTGGTTAGAGATCAACAGGTATTATAATGATCTATTAACAGCACTCAATGCTAATGCAGATCCGTTTAGGCTCCTCTTTTCCTTGTGCACATTCACTTTGCAGGTATCTCTTCTCTCCTTTGGTCTGGCAAGAATCATGTATCACTTCCCTTGGATACACACTCACAACTTTTGCCAACAACCTCAGAAAGAAACACAACATCGACCTTATAGGAAACATACAGGTCGGTAGCAAAAACCCTAAACCCTAAACCTATTAGGTTAAGCAATTCAAACGGTTTGATCCTGACCGTTGAATCATACTACATTAAATGCAACAATCTTGAATCGATCTCAAGACATTCTCCATCATCCATTATCCACCGATTTATTGGCGGTTTATAACCCATCACTCGTTATCACCATTTGACAGACTTCGTACATTCCCAAGGTAGATAGGAATAGTATTCTTCATGCAAGATCCTTCATGCGCACAGAGCTTATGTGGCAACATGATCTATCCTCCATCATACTGCTAACTCATCACACAAATATCACTGATTGAGTCACACAGACTTGAGGTATTCCAACTGGAAACCCTGAAGTGGAAGCTACCTACCAACCGGTAGTCATGCAATGCTTCTGTGTGCTGGTTCCCATAACTACATGCTGGTTCACCTTGAACAAATATGCCTCTTCACTTTGGCATATAAACCGGTTCATACATATGTCGGTTCCTCTCTCTTTTCACCTATCACATGTGCCGGTTCACACTATGTCTCATATTGACATCAATGACAACATACAATATCATTATGTCTTCATGCCGGTTCACATAATGCCAACAGAAAGCTTCTCTATCTATATCTATACCATTATATCTAGAGTAAAGCACTACCTATCATTGCCTGACATTTTATCATTATATCCATCTAGGACATACTTAGCGTGGTCACTATCCTGGTTTATCCCCATATGCTTTCACCTCATCTCACCATGGCTTGGTAATCACTATACATATCCACATTAAGAGGCATGCTTGGCTAGGGGCAGTATTAATCAAAACTTACAGCATATTCAAGTTGTCAAAACTTGTCGCAAACTTAGAACATCATATCCAGCAAACAAAACTCACACAATCGCAAAGCAAAACATTGATCGCTTAACAGGATTCACAAAATATGATGGATGGTTTTCTGAAGTATCAAATGTTGCATCTTGCATAAAGTTTTGACTATTTTTGCACTTGAACTTTTTGAATTATTGGATCCTCTAAATTTTCTCAACGATGCTTCAAAGCTAGAGAGTGTCGTGGGGACTCCACTATTTTCTTAGTTTTGTGTCTATGAGGCGATCATTTGTACTGTGTAAATACTTGTCTCGAGACGTGATTCACAACATATCATTGAAGACATGATTCCACTTTACGCATACAAATGGTTTAATCTTGTCTGTTTATACGCAATCCGCACTCAGATCATCCTGGTTCAATTATACCTTGACACTTGGGCTATCTTGCAAAATCAAAAATCATGTAAATTTTTCTCAGGTCATTATGGTTCAATTATACCATTATGCTTATATAAATTTTCAACATATCCCATAACAAATCAATGCTCAATGATGATACATACAAAGAAAGCAAACAACATGTGGCTATATAGGGATGACAAATGTAGAACGAGGATGCTCAAAAACATTTAGTTGCATATCATTTAACATTTATTTGCATATCATTTTACATTTATTTGCATATCATTATCATACATCTCATTTTCAAGATACATCTCACAACATATCATATCATACATCTCATTTTCAAGATACATCTCACAACATCATGCATTATCACATCATATTCATAACATATCACATTGAATTCATCTATCTAAGCATTGCATCATCATAGAATAATCAAAAGCATATAGAAAGCATAATCCATAACACATCACATAAGGATCAAAGAAAATGGTGTCATATATATATATATCTCAAAAAATGATCAATGTACAAAATATATCATGTCTGTGTCAATACAACAAAATGATCAAAATACAATAGAGACAACGTCTCTCAGGTATGACTATCTCCTGAAGGAGATGGTCTCACTGCAGATGTCCCAACACCTAGATCTCCAAGTGGATCCTGTCTAGGAGGCCCTATCATGCCTTTGCTCTATGTCCTTGACCCAGTATCTCGAGAGCGACTGGATCTCAAAGCGGTGAAACTCTGCACTCGGCGCTCCCTAGGCACTGAATCCTCATAATGGCATTGGTAATACTCTTCCTCCTTGGCTCTGAAAGCCATCTCTCTCAAGGTATCTCTCATTGGGCCACCTATTGCAGCTCTCTGCAAACTCGCTGCGATCTCCTCTACTTGACCCCAACGCTCTATCTCAGTATCACGCTCTGTGGTCAACTGAATAATCTGACACTGATGCGCCAACAACTATGTTTGTAACTGCTGCACTGACAACTACAACGATCTAATCTACACATCCTCTAGATGCGTCAAAATCTGCATCTGCAGGGATACCTGTGAAGGGGTATCCCCTATCCCTCTACTTGTCCTCGGTGCAGGTGGAGGTAAAACATCTGACCTCCTCCTCTGGGTCGGTCGTCTGATGTCATCATACCCTCCCACTATGGCTATCACCTCCCCAATCCTCTCCTCACCCCCAACTCTGATAGCCAAATCTCCTCTCCTTCTATCCATCACAACCCACCGCACAACTCTCTCCACCCGTATCCCCCTATCACCACCATCTCCACCCCTATCTCCTCTCCTCCCCCACTCCAATCTTCCTCTATCTCCTCACCAACCTCGACCACCTCCTCCACCATCTCCGCCATCACCTCCTTCGCCATCACCTCCTACTCCATCACCACCTCCCTCATCTACCTCCTCATCGTCATCAAATGCCAGAATCATCTCAGCTGGATCCGATATCCTAGCCACTGCACGCGCTGCAAAGAGTGTTGCAAACTCATCTGTCATCCAAGCATCCACTATCTTAGGGGCATAATCCCAAATCTGGTTGGCTAAATGAAATAACTCCTCCACTACCACCGGGCTATCAATCGTAGGTCCCCAATGAGGAATATCCTGTCTCCGTCGAGCATAAAAACATGCTCCCTATGGAATCCCCTACTGTCAACCATATTGCTATAGCACTCGGCTATGCATAAACCTCTCAATAACAAAGGGTGTCTGCCCTATTAAATATCTGGTCATATAAACATAGGGCATCTCTATCCCATCCTTTGCCCATACCTCACAACCTATATATGGTTGCTAGATGATTGTATCAATATCGTCCAAAACTCTCCTCCAGTGCTCTAGTTTTCCCAACTTACGCTGGACAACTATCCCTCGGTATTCATATGCATATGCACACCCAACCAGCCTATCTCTATCTGCCAATGGCCTGGCTACGGGAATATGCTCCAATGCCCATACTTGTAGCAGTGTCACCAAAGCTGATAAACTGTCGTAACCCAAGTATACCACCTGATACAAGTCCCTGTATAAGTGGGCCAGCATAACCGACCCCCATGTAAATCAACAACTCTGATTCACCATGTCCTCCAAAACCAATCCCCACCCCATAGCAAGTCCCTTCGACCTACGGTTGGGACATAAGAAACCACCTATAAAACCTACCAGCACTGATGGTAGGGGAGCATAATCCAAATCTAAGAACTCCTGCTAGGGGATCTCATAACCGCAAACGGTATCATCCTGTAGAATCTGACGAAGTGCCTCTATACCACCCTCCTCAATCTGCTCATAGGGTAGCAATGCACCTACCACATGAATCCATAGAATCCGGTAACAATCCTTAGGTGTCACTGTGATCTCGCCTATCACCAAAGGAAAGGTGTTCGTATCACTGTACCACCTCTCCACCAATGCTATCAATAAACCCCGGTTCATGATAAACCATGGCATATCTAACAACGAGGATAGGTCACACCTCTCAATAATATCTCTATCAGCCTATGTCAATCATGGTATCAATGACCATGGTCTCAGAAATCACTCATGCGACTGAACCACTCCAAGGCGCTCCTGTAAATAAGAAAAACAAGTCCAATATCAATTTCCTCATCAAGAACATAGATATCACAATCAAATTCATATCAAAAACTTGAAACTTTGAAAATCTAAATCAAGTTACACATCATATCAAATCGTCAAATCATATCAACTTGTAACACAACTCAAGTTTCACATTCATATCAACTTGTAACACAACTCAAGTTTTATATCAACTTGTAACACAACTCAAGTTTCATATAACTTGTAACACAACTCAAGTTTCACATCCATATCAGCTTGTAAAACAACTCAAGTTCCACAATCAATGTAGCTTGTAAAACAACTCAAGCTCCACATTTATTAACTTGAAACAATTCATATCAAATTAAGTTCATATAAAAAACATCCATATCAAAAACCACATCATATCAAATTAGCATCAAATCTATATCAACTTAAAAATTTGCAAATCAAATCAAGATATATCAGAACTCATATTGGACAACTTATCATAGCCATGATAGCAGACACACATGTTGACAATTTGCACCTATCCCAACAGAACTAGCATTAACCTACCCATTTTCTTCATCCAAAAATAACACTATACCAAAAATTTTCCCTATGCGCTAAACAATCTTGTCTACGTGCTAAACTACTTACCATGCACTACCCTATTCTCGCTGAGCGCTACCCAATCTACCCTATGCACTAGCCAGCACCTACGAACTACCCTTTTCTCCCAAAGTGCCACCTAACTTATGCTAAGCGCTAAACTACCCTATGTGCTATTCTATCATGCTCTTGCGCTACATATCTAACCCTATGTGCTAGGTCATACCTACGCACTACCTAGACCTACCCATGCGACCTCCTAGAAACCCTATGCGCTAGGTATCTTCTACGTGCTAAACATTTTTCCCTCTACGCTACCATGCGATCCCGATGCGCTAACCTAATCCTAAGCGCTACCCTAACCTACCGATGCGCTACCCTACACTTTTTGGATGCTACCCTATTTCATTAAACCCTACACACTATGAAACCTATCATATGCACTATGTTTTGACCCTAACGTGCTAACTCAACAGATCCGCGTGACAAATTTGAAAATATGACTAAAAATGGCAAAATCAAAAATCAAAAAGGGTTCAAAAAGGTTGACTTACCGGTGGTCCATACGCGACGGGCCTCCAATACCTCCACACATGCTCGAATCGATGAGAAGAATATGGAATCAGCATGTTGACTTCTCTCAAAAAATCACTTTCTCAAAAGTCAACAAGCACAAATAAGACAAAAAGAAATCACTTTATCCCTTTTATAAGGTAAATCAAAATTAGGGTTACATAGAGGAACGCGTAAATTGCTCGCAGTGTCTCATCCAACCCTACCCAACATCATTATCAGGAGATGAATCAATTTATTGCATTCAACATAGACAAAAATTTAAAATGCAGTCAAATTTATCACGACAAATGAAGTTTTCAAAATTTTGATTCATCTCTTGAGGGGGCATTATCAACATTATTTATCAAATCTGGGACATGACATAAACATCTCGACATAAAAACTGATCATAATCAAATCATGACGACACATCATTTTCTTTGAATCAAAATGTGCACACACACCACTTCAAAGAGGGGCAAAATGTAGACATATAAAAGTGACCATATTCCTAAATGAATATTTTATGTTCATTCCTCTATTTAGTTAAATCTAATTTAATTAAATCACTCACATTATTCTATTTAATTAAGTAAATTATTCAATTTATTTAGTTAAATTCACTTAAGCCCATTTAATTGAATAAATCATTTTATTTAATTAAATCCCTTCTTCTTACCTTTTAATTAAATTTATTTTTAATTAATAGTTTACCCCAATTAAATAAATCTATTTTATTTAATTTCACAACTTGCAACCAAATTGAAATAAAGCAATTTATTTTAATCATAAGCATCCCTCGTTCTTGTCTTCATCATCCCTAAGCCATTTTGCTTAGTGATCTGAGAGCAAAGGCATTGGCTTGAGGGACCTTGTGAGATAGAGAACCATGGAACCAACCTTGGGAAGTTGAGTCATTATCCATGACTCCATAACTTGCACCAAGAAGTCCTGTGGGTGTGTGAACAAGCCTCTTTGAGACCACATTTTCACTTTTCAAGTTTCATTGACCCGCTTATCCCGCACACAAAAAGATATGAAGCTCTTAGTAGGAAAGTGCACTCATGTTAAAGAAGGATGTTTTTTTCCTTTGTTGGACAGATGTAGAACTGATATGAGGTACTTTTGGATTTGATTGTGTGAGTTTTTTTTCATCAATGTTTTGGATCACACTCTTTGATCCATCAGTGGGATGAGAAATAGATCAACTGCATCTAGATGAGATGTAGGACTTCCAACATAGGAGCATTTGCTTGGCTGGCCCTTTAGGAGAGAATTCTCACTAGTGGAAGAATTAGCTTGCTAGGTATCTCTCTAGTTTTTAATTTGTTTTATGTAATAAGGAGATAGAATCCATGTATTATTTACTCATCAACTATCATTTTTCTTATAAATGTTGGTCATGACTGATAGGCCAACACTGGAGTAAGGAATAAACTAGTTTCATCTTGGTCTAGATGTCAATATGGGGATCATAGGCTTATGAAAGGTGTCGGGACTATATGCCACTAAGGAGTGAAAGTCATTAGATGAGTGATTATAAATGGAAAAACAAAAACAAACCTATTTCAAATCAATATAATTCCAGCCATAGGAACTATCACTTCCTAGCAATAGGAACAACAAAAGATTATAATGATAGCAAAATTTAAACAAATAACTAACCAAACTTGTAAATAACATCAATTAAGAACAAAAATAAACACAATACTAAATTACAGAGTCGTTAGATATCCCAAGAAGTGGGCCCTACCTTCTTAGTTCACTTGGTGATGGAGCACAAATTCCTTTCTACACTGCTGCTTTGATAATGAAAAAAATACTATTTTATTTATTACAAAATAATCATGATTTGTTTTAAAAAAATTCTTACAACAATTTACATACAAAAATCCCTCCTCTCTCTTTTGCAACTTATACCATGATATTTATGCACATAGTACATAACCAAAAGGGCTGAAACGGGATTTGTTTGTTTCAGATTGCATCCTACAAACTAAATAATTTAGTGGTCTAGGTAATACCTTAATCTTTGGCCACATAATAAAAAATGATTATGTTATAACAATAGCTAAAGAATGATAAAATGACATATTTCAGATTCCTTTGTGTAGTCACATAAATCTGTCCACTTAATTAAATGAATACTTAGTATTTATTTGATTATTTAACCATCAATTAATAATTAATTAAATTAATATTTAATTAATTCATCTTAACCCTCTTCTCCTATTAATTAAATAAATTATTCAATTTATTTGATTTAATTCACTTAACCAAATTCATACCATTAATTAAATAAATAAATCATATTTGTTTAATTAAATCTTCTCTCACATTTAAATAAATTAATATTTATTTAAATCCCCCAAAATCCCACCTCTCACATTTAAATAAATAAATCATTTATTTAAATCACCTTTATCCTCCACCCACTTGTATTTTCCTACAAAAGCAAGTTGCACAATTATTTTAAATAAATAATTTATTTAAATCACCTTTATCCTCCACCCACTTGTATTTTCCTACAAAAGCAAGTTGCACAACTATTTTAAATAAATTATTTATTTAAAATCCTATTTATCCTCACCCACTTGAAACCTTTAATGGTTTCCCTTAAAGTATTCAAACTTGATGGCTTTAAAGTCTTCAAACTTGATGGCTTCCTTCTATAGTCTTCTTAAGACTTTAATGGTTTTCCTTAAAGTCTTCAAGCCTTTAATGGTTCCCCTCAAAGTCTTCAAGCATTTTAATGCTTTATCTTCCTTTTTCTCATTTAAATAAATTAATATTTATTTGAATATTTATCCAAATACAACTTGCACACATTTATTGAAATAAATGAATTTTTATTTTAATAAAATCCTATTTTCCCTCACCCACCAAATCCACTTGCAAAATCTAATCCCCTTCTAGATTCTTCTAACCCCTTCCTAATTAACTTAATCCATCCCCTAATTATTGTCACATTCCTAAGCAAAATGGAGTCACTTCTCAAAGCCTAAAAGTCTTTGATAACCATTAAAGGCTTTCAACCTTCAACCACTAAAGGTCTCAAAGTCTTGGATAACCTTTGAAAGCTTTCAACCTTCAACCACTAAATGTCTCAAAGTCTTGGATAACCTTTGAAAGCTTCCAACCTTCAACCACTAAATGGCTCAAAGTCTTTGATAACCATTGAAGGCTTTCAACCTTCAACCACTTAATCCCCAAAGTCTCCAATAACCATTAATGGTTATCTCAAACCCTCCCACATGGTTAAAACATTTGTTTTGACTCAACCTCTACCCAACCCAAGGGTCTCATCAAGCCTTTAGTGCTTTGACCATGATTATCTCTTAATCATTTGCACAAAGGTTTATCCTTGCATTAACTCCTAATCCAGTGGGTAATCCTAATTTAGGCTTGACCCTTACCTTCTAGATAACCATGAGGTCTCCTTAGGCATTTAATGCCTCCAACCTCTTCTCTCAACCCAATCTTATGTTGACACTTGTCACCATTTCATTGGTGCAAATTGTGCACATGGATCCCCAACTTTCAAGCTTGACCCTTGATTAAACCTTTCAATCCTGGCCATCCATTGCTCCATTTTTCCTATAAATAGAGCCCATTCCTTCATAATCCAGATCCTGAAAACTTGTATGCATTTAGTCTATAGACATTTTTGGAGAGCATTTAGCATAGCATAACTAAAATCTTGTCTTTTTGGTAAAATCAATCATTTTAGCATCAATAGCATAGTATTTAGCTTTTCGTTTCATATTTGAAGCTTAATATTAAATCTCAATCCTCCATAAGCATCCATAGTGCAAAAAGCTGCTGAGAGCTACACTCATTTGGGACTTGGAGAGGAGAGGAACAAGGGAGGAGCAACTATGAGCATCTTGATTAGCTATTTTATTCTATGTTTATATGCTTTCTATTTCATGCTTAATATCTCTCTTGATATGCCTGTTTAGGATAATCTTTTGTTGCTAACACTAATGTTTGTTTCTTGTGCTCTTGTGTGTGTTGCCATCAAACAGATTTTCTAATCCTTTTTGCAGAGCATCACTTTGTACAACAAGAAAACACATTTCCATTGAAAATTATTCTCCTCAAATAGCTCGTGGAAATCTCATCCAACGTGGCAGCAGACATGATCATATGTTGAGATGGAAAGAAGGTTCATTCATAGAACGTCACAGGAACTTATGTATGTTGTGAGTTATATTTTCCAAGGCTAGAAATCAGAATGCTCATTGGTAAACTCAACCAATAATTATTTTGCATAATTTAATATCAAAACTATATTAAATATGTCTTATATATATTTAATCATATGCAACGTAAATGGTAGAAAAATATGAAAATAGAATATAGCATAAATTAAAATGGCATAAAATGTAGCATAAATTGAGACACAAATAGCTCTCATCAATGACTATGGAATAAGCTTCACTAGAATGGTCCTTTTCAAGCTGATATTATTTGGGTATTTGAAGCTTGGCCGAGGTATCACATGGAGTCTAATTTTGTAATATTATGGGAAGTAGTCCCACCCATATTTATTTGGAACATGTGATAAGAAAGTAATGGAAGGATCTTTATAAATGAAATTAATGCAATCAGCCATGTAATTAGTAACATTGAAATTCATCTCAAAGGTGGTGAGAGCTTGCACCTTCAAGTGTGAAATCTTGGAATTCATTGTTTCCTCATGGGATGATATGGTCTTGAAAAAATGGCCAGGGATCATACTCCCCTTTAAGGGCAACCTCCTCAAGAACTCCATAAAGAAAGACAAAAAGAAATATGTTAAGCGGAAACCCACTAATAATTGCCATTGAAAGCTTAATTTTTATGGCGTAGTAAAGATAAATCCAAGTATTATAGGGCTAGGGTATGTAATCTAAGATTACATAGGAGAAATCTCGGAAGAAAGAGTAGTCAGAATTCCAAATGTAACTAATAATGTGGTAGAAGCCACAAAAGTAGTATATGGTTTATAAATGGCTTGTAAGTGAGGGAATAAATATTTGATCATTGAAGGGGACTCCATGAATATTATATTAGATTTAAGAAAGCTTGAAGCCCCAAGCTAGAAAAAAAATTATGTTATTCAAGTGGCCTAGATAATTCTCAGAAAAATTGAAGTATTCATCATAAAGCACTGCTTCAGAGAAGCCAATGGGCTAGCTAATGGATTATCCAACAAAGGGTGTGGTACCAATGGGGGGTGGGGATAGAGATCCATGTAGATGGTGACTTGGCACCTATTACATTATCTAAAGCTCATAACTAAGTTTTTTCTAACATGTGTTGGCTTTTGCAAGTTTATTCTCTTGGTGGGACATGCTGAATGCTCATAGTACAATAAAAATTGATCCCATTATGACCCTTAAATGGTAATGATGACACTCAACTGATCTTGAGAGTTCATGTTATCCCTCCAACTTGTGTGATGGTGTTGGAAATGACAATTAGTAGCGGAATGTGCTAATTTTGGTTAGGGGTGAGGATATCTATGCAATCACTCAATCCTCTTCCAACACTTGGAATCGTTTCCTTCTATGAAATAAATAATCCACTGATGTCATCGCATGTTGAGGAATGTTTTGATATAAAAAAGGTGGTGTTATTTAGGAGGGAAGGTTTCCATTTTCAGATTCATATTTCTCGTCTCTAGCATCGTCTATTCCTAGCAACCTTGCCCATGGAATACAAGCTTGCCAACCAAATAATTTTTGTCTCTTTCTTTGGATGGGAATTTCCAATCTCAAGGTCCTACATTCTAGAGCATATGAAGTGCATCTTTGCATGGGACTATTCAAAGATTCAAAAAGTAATTGTAACCATCATTAAAGAATAGATAGTTAATCCTAAGGCCCCTTGGAATTTATATCCTTCATAGGGGTATGTGCAGAAAGATGGTGGTCAGAAAAGTGGACACCACCCAAAAAAAAGGGAAAAACAAGCAGCGCGTATGCGGTTCTAAAATTTGAAATGCCCTCGTATGCACTTAGGTTTGTTCTTCCCAAGCTTAAATAAGGTAGCCCATATGCGCTACTTTTAGGAAAATGAGCGCATACGCACTACGCCTAGGAAAATAAATGCGTACATGCTACTCATAGTAAAATGAGCACGTACGCGCTAATAATCCAAATATAACCACATATGCGATGCCTGTTAAAAAGAGTTTTTTAAAAAAAACTAGGTCTCATTTACCTGTGAATAGCACGTTTTTACCTCATTTTTGTTTTCATTTCCTCTCCTAAACCGCAAATGGGGTGCTAGATTTGTCCTCCAGGCTATGGATCAAAGTTATTTTTTGTTTATTTTTGTCTTTCTTCCCCGTTTGTTCAATTTGTTTTACATTTTGAATTTAATTTCATTAATTTTGATTAGGTTTTTTTGTTTTGTTTCAAAAACTAGATTCTTCTATTCCACAACAAGAACAACCAAATGCACCTCCTGAAAATCCACAAGAACAACCATATGCACCTCCTGAAAACCCACAAGAACAACCCCCAATTCCTCCTTTTGACCGCACACCCAAAACACAGGAGCAATTAAGTAATCAATTAGGACAAAGTACATCTAAAATCAATAGACTGATTGTTAAATTGAAAACTTCTGAACTTGAGCATCATCAATCCCTCGCTACTGGCCTAGAAACATTAGCTAGTGGTGCCATAGTTGTTTCCACACAAATTACCAAATGGAAAAGCTTTAGGGATAAGTGTTGTCAATTCTATGCCGATGAGCTATTATACAATGGAGTAAAAAATAAAAATATTACTAAACAACAAATATGTGCCCTTTTCATTCATCCCAAAACTGGTCAGTCATTACTTCTTAATGCAAAGAGGTTTCTCATACATTGGTGTACCAATGTGCAGATGAAGAATCTTTTTTGGCAAAGGTGGTGGATGGTCTTTGATGATCCACCTTGTAATAATTATGAGGTTCCATTATATTTGTTGAGAAAATTATATTGTGAGTTTGTGCTCAATGTACGCCCAAACTATTTTGACATGAGAGAGTTCCTTGGTAGAGGTGGTGGCTCTGCCCAAGATAGACCTGGAGCCCGTAGGCGATTACCCACGAAGAGTCGCCACCCCCTAGCACCCAAACCCAAGGTGCATCAGGCTATCCCAGTAGATTCGAAAGAGTTGATGGAGCTACAGACTCTTCAGGCAGCCACAAGGTTGATTGGTGCCATCATCCAACATGGGATGTCATTAGCACTCCCTATTGTATTGGATGATGAGCCATTAGGTGGCGACAAAGAGCCCATCCAGCATATGTGTGTCAGTTTCTCAAGACATGATCGGGGATAGATGATGTAGTCGGTGCAGATGGATCCTCATCTCATCTATGCACAATTTGTGGGAGTAGATGTTAGCCCCACACAGCTGAGGATTTTGCACTGACAAATGAGTTGATGGACATGGTGTTTGCCCATGAGTGATAGACACAAGTTTGTTGATTTGAATTCATAGCATTGTATTTATCAGTCACTTTAAATTTGTAAATACATAAATGAATTTTTATTTATACATCGATTTAAATTGAGACAAATAATATGCATTTCAGGATGCAGCAATGGTATCCCATACTCCTCCCCCAGTTACTATAGCTGCAACTTTGATGCTTGAGGTATAAATTTTGTAACATGTTAAAATAGAATAGTACACTTTGAATTAAAAAAAATACAAGATATACTAACTATCTTTAATGCTTGGTCAGATTTTTGGTTTGTAGGTGTTGACAGGGGACAAAATGTCCTAGATTGATGACATCACGCTCTTAGCGATCAATTTTGGCCTACAAGGCTATATGGTATCATATTTTGTACAACCCTTTTTATGTATTGTTTTGATGGAATATGCAAGTCATTTCATTTTAAATTTTTAAAATTATGTTTAATTTGTTTTTTTAGGGTACCTCCTCCATGTGTAGGGCTCGTCCTAAGAAAAAGAATTCCTCGAAGATGCCAAAATGTGGGAAGAAGGTAATTGAACACATTTTTAGTTGTACAATTGTTTGAAAATGTTGAAATCAAGTATTATTTGGGGTTTGTAGTGATTAGTGTTTTTTGTCTATTTTACATGTATAGCAACCATTGAGCTATGTGGATTTGTTGAATGCACCTGATTCACCCGTGGATCAAGAGAGGGCAAAGGTATGTATCTCTACTTTATTTTCTTGATCTCATGATTATATGCACGTGTACATGTGAACTTGTGATATATTATAATCTTATAATTTTTTCATACAGGAAATATCCATACCTATTTCATCAATGGCAAACCCTCCTCCATGCACTGGAGAAGCATCTCAGGATCTGGTACATTTTTGTTTGATATGTAAAATCAATTGTTTTTAACCTTAAATACTTATCATTGTATTAATTGTATTTAATCTTTGAACATTTTTTGTATAGGTAATAGCAACAGTTTCTACATCAATGGTGAGCCATCCTCAGACCATTGGAGAAGCATCTCAAACACAGGTACATCATTGTTCTCTATATTATAGCTTTTAAGTTTTTTTGATATATTTATGTTAGTACATTGTATTAATGATACATTTAATCTACAATAGACCCCTTCACGGTATGGCCATAATGTGGATCCATTTAAGTATGTCTTTAAGAAAACTCCTAAGAGTGACAAGGAGAGGAGAGAGAATACGTTGGCTCCTAGATCAGCCAATGAGGTAATCTACATTTAAATTGCAAAGGAATTATAGTTAAATGCATAGTTAAGGTGTTAATTGTGAACTATTTTCTACAAAAGAATTCTAACTTGGATTTTGAATTATGGTTTTGCAGCCATCTACAGAGCCGCATATTGCATCGAAGAGGCTTGATTTTGATAATCCACCACAAGTTTAGGATCATATAGTGTTAGTTTTGGTCATAGAATGACCAATACATGTAGATACATTCTACATTTTTATTGTATATCGATTTGGACATGGCATATGCCACATTTTTGTAATACTTGTATTGACCTGGCAGACATGCTTTTTTTTTATATATAAAAATATCGATATTTGATCCAATAAATGTGTACTGAGTTCATTATTTTATATTTGTTATATTTTGTGGTTGTCCTTTTATAAATTTAAATGATTATTTGCATATGTAATCAACAATATGAATATAAACAACAAAAATCGACAATATGAATATAAACAACAATATGTGTTTGGTGCGAGAGCACCCTCACGCTCACAATGGTCAAATTTTGTTTGTCATGTGTACAAACCAACATTGTGAGTGCATCCAAGTGGGCAATTTTATGCTAGGCATGACCCTGTCGTACATCCCAAAGTGTCGAAACGTCGAGAGTCATACCATACCGGTGCGATCTCTCAAGTTCACTGAGTCCAAAAAATTGTCAAAATTTGACGGACTGTTTCTTCAAATCTAGGACACATATGGTCAATCTGTTTGAACTTGTGGGGTCGTGTGAGGCTCCTCTATAATTACCTATCTCATTTTTTGACGAATCAAAGCCATTTTCAATTGGTAGCATTTTTTTGCCTGCTTTAAAAACTGTCAATTGCGTGCAATGCAAAGTTGCAAGATTGGCTAGAATTGATTCGTTTCATCGTCTGTACAAACCACCATCACAAGCACATCTGAGAGGGTAGGTTTATGCTAGGCATGCCTCTTTTGTGCATCCCAAAGCATCAGAACTTCAAGAGTCATACCGTACCGGGGCGATCTCTCAAGTGCCAGGAGTCTAAAAAATTGTCAAAATTGGATGGACTATTTCTTCAAATCCAAGATGTGTATGGTCAATCTGTTTGAATTAGTGGGATCACATGAGGCTCCTCTACAATGGCCTATCTTATTTTTTGATGACTCGAAGCTATTTTCAATTGGTAGCATTTTTTCACCTGCTGCAAAAATCATCAGTTGCATGCAAGGAAAAGTTGTAAGATTGGCTAGAATTGATTTGGTTCATCGTGTACACAAACTAACATCATGAGCACATCCAAGTGGGTAGGTTTATGCTAGGCATGCCCCTTTCATGCATCCCAAAGTGTCAGAATATCGAGAGTCATAACATACTGGTGTGATCTCTCAAGTGCCCTGAGTCCAAAAAATTATCAAAATTTGATGGACTATTTCTTCAAATCCAGGAAACATATGGTCGATCCATTTAAAACCATGGGGTCGCGTGAGACTCCTCTATAATGTCCTATCTTGGTTTTCGACGACTTGGAGTCATTTTCAATTGGTACCATTTTTTCACCTGCTGCAAAAACCATCAGTTGCATACAATGAAAAGTTGCAAGATTGGCTAGAATTGATTTAGTTTGTAGTGTGCACAAACTGACGTCGTGAGTGCATTTAGGTGGGTAGGTTAATGCTAGGCATGCCCTTGTCATGAATCCCAAAGCGTTGGAACGTCGAGAGTCATACCATACCAGTGTGATCTCTCAAGTGTCCTGAGTCCAAAAAATTGTTAAATTTTGATGGACTGTTTCTCCAAATCTAGGACACATATGGTCAATCCGTTTAAACCCATGGGGTTGCATGAGGTTCCTTTACAATGGACTATCTCTATTTTTGATGACTCAGAGCCATTTTCAATTGGTAGCATTTTTTCACATGCTGCAAAAACCGTCAGTTGCATGCAATGTAAAGCTGCAAGATTGGCTAGAATTGATTTAGTTTGTCATGTGCATAGACCGATGTTGGGAGAACATATAAATGGGTAGGTTTATGCTAGGCATGCCCCTATTGTGCATCCCAAAGAATTGGAACATCAAGAGTCATACCGTACCAGGGTGATCTCTCAAGTGCCATGAGTCCAAAAAATTGTCAAAATTTGACAGATTGTTTCTTCCAATCTAGGACACATATGGTCAATCTGTTTGAACTCGTGGGGTTACATGAGGATCCTCTATAATGGACTATCCCTTTTTTAACAACTTATAGCCATTTTGAATTGGTAGCATTATTTTCGCCTGCTGCAAATGTCGTGAGTTGCATGTAATGCAAAGTTGTGGGATTGGCTAGAATTGATTTGGTTCGTCATGTGCACAAACCGATGTCACAAGCACATCTGGGTGTGCAGTTTTACACTAGGTATTCCCCTTTTGTGCATCCCAAAGCATCGAAATGTTGAGAGTCATACCCTACCAACACAATGTGGAAGTTGCTTGACAACATTTTTGACAATTTTTTTGACAACAATGACAATTTTTTCTCAAATTGTATCTAGTCTCAATCTATGACCCCTATGACCTGATAATGACTCAAATAATTCTCCATGATTATACAAGAATCAAGAATGCTCATGATTGACCAGGGACACATCACATATACTCAAAACATAGTCACAAAACATTGACACATAAAGTAGTCACAAAACATTGTCACATATTATTAAAAAATATTCCTCTAAATATGGTCAAATCAGCTCGTGTATTTGATTATACAACAAAATGTCTTACAAATCATCTCATGGGATTTTATACAAAATTTGGCATTGCAATATGTGTGATTCAACTCATTGCCATTTTAATATACAAATCATCTCATGGGCTTTTATACAAAATTTGGTATTACAATATGTACGATTCAGCTCATCACCATTTTAATATACAAAATTTGGCATGTACATATGTACAAATCAGCTATTGTCATTTAAATATACAAAATTATGCCCCTAAACATGTAAAAATCAGCTCATGGGCATGTATATATACAAAAAATGAATATAGAACAATTCGTCGACGATTTATACAAAATTCTCAAAATCATTCTACTATGAACCGTAGAATCAATCAAGTGAACCTTCAGGATCGACTCTAACCCGTATTGTGTCAAGTATTGCCTCGTGGTTAGATTCACAAAATTTCCATAAAATCTTGTTATGAGGTTTACCACGATACTTAATCAAATGAATATTTGTTGCAACAACAAGGTTAGAGAAATGAAGAATATGTGTGTGTGTTTCAAAGTCCTCGAACAACCAAACATCAAAATTCTTGATAGGGTATCTCCGAAGCCATGCTCTTGTCATGACAACAGACCCTATTGGGTACTCAATACCCTCTTTGCCAATGATTGTGGTTGTCAATTTTCTTTTTGGCTCAACCCAACGACACAAATAGTAATTTGTTCCTTCTTCATTGTTCTCTTCTGCAACAATGGCATACACATGAACTGCATTTTATAAAGTGTTAATTAATACCAAAAATAAAGTATGATGTACAACAAAATGAACCAAAAAGAATACTTGCAAAAAACTAACTCAAAAAATCACCTGAATCCACTAGGTCAAATACATGGTCAAAATCCACTAATGTCTCCATCTAGCTCAATTGTAGTGCTTTAGAAATTTGATATGAATCAATAGGAACCAATGGTCTACAAGACCATTTGTCAACCCACTCTTGTGATTCACATTCTTCCCACAAAGAATACATGCATGAAGAGCAAAAACATACCATCTGTCTCATATAAATTACCAGTGAACTTGAATTTGAACTCTTAAATGAGTGCATGTCACTCGATCCTGCAACTGTACAACAATCTAGATAGTTTTCAATGTTAGATTCAGTGATCAACCAAAAATATCTATGAACCATTGACGTACCTAGATTACCTGGACCCATCGTAAACTTACACCATCGCACAATTGTTTCTGCATCTATCAACTCAGCACCACCTTCGTACTTCAATTCTTCGCTAGTTAGGGCTCTTTTCACACATGCTCCTGCACCATCGTGCTCTCCCTTACCATGTCCAGCCTCAGTGAAATTCCAAAAATGCTGTACACCGCTTGTCATATGCATCCTTGTCAACCAATAAAACATCCTTGCATTCTTGAATCGTGTGGTGCAATTATCTGACCATATTAAGTGTAGAGTGAAATTACATGGATTGCACTTCATTTTGAGGTTGTAGTGTATAATTTTTTAGTGAAGTCAACAATAGAGACATTGGTGCCAAGAGAAAATGTGTCCTTACATTACTTGAATTTCTCATCTAACAATTGAGCTCTATGTGTATGCATTATGTACTCATAAACTAGTTTCTCTTGAAACATTTTCATAAATTGAGCTACACATATATCATTTGTCACTAGCTCACATCTCTTCATCTTTAACTCCATGTGTGATAGTCTTGTATTTTCCAAAAGAAACTAATTTCGTACCAATTTCATGTGTGATCTCCAAATGTATGCATCTTGGTAAACGTTGCAATCCACCACATATAGCACAAGAACCTTCCAAACAAGGAATCTTATAATAAATGCAACCATCATGTCTATTACATCGAACACTTGAAATAAATTCTCTTACCGACTTAGGAGGTGCTTGTATATTACATTCATACAAAACATTGTTAGTGTGCAAAGTAGAACAAATATGACAAAAAATATCATAATGCATGGAAAATTCAATATGCAACCTACAAAAACACGTGGTGCATACATGATTAATCTTAACATAAAAAGTTTTTGCCATTTCAAAAAATCTTTGAGAAATTCTTATTTGAGGAAACTTTTGAAGGAATCTTTCATAAAATTTAGTTTGAGTCATATCCAAATAGTGTTTGGCATGTGGCTCATGATTTGTAGACCCAATTCGCCTTCTAACAACATCTCTTTGGTTGGGTGAAACTCTTGTGTTGTCATGCCAAAAAATTTCAATTAATGTTTTTAGTGCATCAACAACAACCTTGTCTTTGCGTGGTAGTCTACCTGAGAATGCCCAAAGAGAATTATTGTTAGGTTCCACTATATTTTCCTACCTCTTTAATGCTTTACATAATGTTGTTCTACTAACATTTAATGACTTACTTGTTTTGCTTATCAAACGATCTTTTTTTATTTTCTTGCTCATTATGGTTGATGTAATGACACATCAAGTAGCATTAGAATCTTTAGTGCATGATTTTGAACCAATAGTTTGATATGCATCAAATAGATTACTCACAATAGTTCTTTCATTGTTACTTTCAGATGATCTTAGGCCTAGAATTTTCGTTGTCTCTTTAAAATTCAAATTTTTAATCATTTGAACAATTAATTAAAATCTTGCGGTTTGATTTAAGTTTTTAAAATAATTTTTCCATATTCTTTTAACCATTCTCCTACAAACTTGTTCATTCATTCATTTTATTAGGCATTGGCTTCAATATATTCTCATCAATGTCAACTAGATACTTTGGTTTCCTATGAATGATTCTAGGAGGTGTTAACATCGGTGCATATGTACATTCAATTCATCAAGTAGAGAAATTGTATGTTCATCATTTAATTGATTATTCAATGCAGTATCTTCTTCAATTGCATTAAGTTCATATGGTAAATCAAATGTCTCTTCTTCAATTGCAGTAGGTGCATTATATTTGTTTGGTAAATTGAATTGAGATGTTGAGGATGAGATACCTTCTTCTCCCATTGTTCTTATGTCACACAATTTCTTCATATGTTGCCTTTGTCTTTCCTATTGAACCTCTCGTTGTTCCATCATTCCTCGCTTGTTCTTTCCCACATGGTTGATATCGGTTGTCCTAAATAGAATCATATTACATATATATGTAAACAAAAGTTCATTAAAAAATAAATAACCATAAATATGAATCTTATCACTATTTTTTGGAATCAAACTATTAAACAATAACAATACTATTAACAAAACTAATAAGAACAATAATTCAATCATTCAAAATCATACAAAAACAAAAAATTTACTTAATTCAATGTATAAAATAGTGATAGAAGTGTAGACACAATTCCAGTGGGGCCTTCAACAACCTCAAAAATGTCTTTTGAGGTCGTTGAGGCTCTTGGGTAACTAAAAATATGTCTATGTACCGCGTACGTGTTGTTAGTCCATAAAATGTTGGCAAGCCCAACGGTATTCTTTTTTCCCATTCTGTAATAATAAGTAGCGCATACGCACTCCTAAGCCTAAAAAATGTTATCGCAGGGTAGCGATGATGGGTTCAGTACCCTATATATGCTTACAAGTAATAAGTACAATGCACGTGCTCCTATGCCTTAAAAATTTTATGGCAGGGAAGTGAACTAATAGTTTCAATACCCCATACACGCTATTGGTAGTATAAAAAATGTGAATGAAAAGGGAGGGAGAGAGAGAGAGAGAGAGAGAGAGAGAGAGAGAGAGAGAGAGAGAGAGAGAGAGAGAGAGAGAGAGAGAGAGAGAGAGAGAGGGAGAGGGGGGATAGTAGGGGGAGGGGCAGAGGAGGGGGCCGAAAGGGAAGGAGGGAGGGAGAGAGGGAGAGAAGAAGGGGGAGGGTGGGAGAGAAAAAGGGTTATGGAGGAAGGGAGAGGGAGAGTAGGGGGGAGGGAGGGAGGGGGGTGGGAGAGAGAGAGAGAGGGAGAGAGAGAGAGAGAGAGAGAGAGAGAGAGGGAGAGAGAGGGAGAGAGAGGGGGAGGGAAGGTAGAGAGAGGGGGAGAGTTAGAGGGAGGGAGAGAGGGAGAGAAGAAGGGGTATTGAGGAAGGGAGAGGGAGAGTAGGGTGGAGAGAGAGAGAAGGGAAGGAGGAGAGGGAGAGAGGGAAGGAGGGAGAGGGAGAGGGAAAGAGAGGGGGGAGGGAAATTAGAGAGAGGGAGAGAGGGAGAGGGAGGGAGAGAGGGAGAGAAGAGGGGGGAGGGTGGGAGAGAAGAAGGGGTATGGAGGAAGGGAGAGGGAGAGTAGGGGGAGGGAGGGAGAGGAGAGGGGGGAGGGAGGGAGGGAGAGGGAGAGAGAGATAGGAGGGGAGGGAGAGGGAGAGAGAGAGAGAGAGAGAGAGAGAGAGAGAGAGAGAGAGAGAGAGAGAGAGAGAGAGAGAGAGAGAGAGAGAGAGAGAGAGATAGAGAGACAGAGACAGAGAGAGAGAGAGACAGAGACAGAGACAGAGACAGAGGGAGAGGGGGAAGGGAAGGTAGAGAGAGGGTGAGAGGTAGAGGGAGGGAGAGAGGGAGAGAAGAGGTGGGAGGGTGGGAGAGAAGAAGGGGTATGGAGGAAGGGAGAGGGAGAGTAGGGGGGAGGGAGGGAGAGGGGGAGGGAGGGTGAGGGGGAGGAAGAGAGAGAGAGAGAGAGAGAGAGAGAGAGAGAGAGAGAGAGAGAGAGAGAGAGAGAGAGAGAGAGAGAGAGAGAGAGAGAGAGAGAGAGAGAGAGAGAGGAGGAGGGAGAGGAAGAGAGAGAGAGGGAAAGAGGGAGATGGAGAGAGAGGGAGAGAGAGAGAGGGAAGGGAAGGTAGAGAGAGGGAGAGAGGTAGAGGGAGGGAGAGAGGGAGAGAATAGGGGGAGGGAGGGACCTATAATGATACCAAATAGCACACCATAGGACCTATAACGACACCAAATAGTGTTATAAGGGTCATATGGCATCCTATGACCCCTTAGGACACCATATGGTGTTGTTATGTGTCGTATAGTGTCTTAAGAGGTCATATGGTGTCCTAAGGAATCACAGGACACCACATGACCTCTTAGGAAATAATACAACCTCTAATGACACCTAAGGGGTCAGATGGTGGGCTAATAAAATGAGATATCGAATCTAGGACACAATATGACCCCTAACAACATCTAAGGGGTCATAGGGTGTCCTAACAGGTCATATGACACTATATTATCCCTTAGCACACCATAAGACCTATAACAACACCAAATGGCGTCCTAAGGGGTCATAGACCACCATATGACCCTTTAGAACACCATATGGTGTTGTTATGGGTCATTGGCATCCCGAGGGGTCATAGGATATGGCATCCTATGACCCCTTATGAAACCATATGGTGTTGTTATGGGTCGTATAGTGTCTTAAAGGGTCATATGGTATCTTAAGGGGTCATAGGACACCATATGATTGATCTTGATTGTGACTATAGGAATTACAGAAGATGAGAAAGAGGGAGGGATAGAAGAAGAGAAAGAGGGATGGGGTATGGAGGAAGGGAGAAGGAGAGAGAGTGAGAGAGAGAGGGATGGGGTATGGAGAGAAAGAGAGAGAGAGAGAGATATCAAATCCAGGACATAATATGACCCTTAGAACATATTATGACCCCTAACAACATCCAAGGGGTCATAGGACATCCTAAGGGGTCATATGACACTATATTATCCCTTAGCACACCATAGGACCTATAACGACACCAAATAGTGTCATAAGGGGTCATAGAACACCATATGACCCTTTAAAACACCATATGGTGTTGTTATGGGTCATTGGTGTCCTGAGGGGTCATATGACATCCTATGACCCCTTAGAACACCATATGGTGTTGTTATGGGTTGTATGGTGTCTTAAGGGGTCACAGGGCACCATATGACCTCTTAGGAAACAATACGACCTCTAATGACACCTAAGGGATCATATGGTGGGCTAATAAAATGATATATTAAATTTAAAGTTATGAATAGAACATCATACAACAAGACTCCAAGTGAACAAACAATGAGGCTTCACTAAAAAGACAGTGTAATTGCTTGACCTAACGCTAAGACTACTGCCTAAGTTCTAAAACATATGATGCTATTAAATTTGCAAGGTTATAAGACTGATCTCAATGGTGACTATAGGGATTACACACTTGATTTCTTTCATGGGTATGTATTGTTCCAAACCATTTGACAAGTGATGATCATCATATACTACCATTGCCATGCCTATAATAAACTTTAATTTTTTTAGGTGACAGGCGTTGTGTAACAACATGGGAACTCTCACATACCCACCACTATCATTCTCCAGGACATCATCTGTATTACTCTCCCTCTTTCTCTTCCTACCTATTCTTTCCTTCTGAAAAACATATTGTGGGTACTCTGACTCATCATGTTGCTTTGTTTACACTATTTTCCATGTCTTCTATGCTCATGAAAAACACATTCGAGAAGAATATTGCTGGAGGTTTCCTTGTTTGTCATGGTAAGACACCCGTGGTTCAATTTCAAACCCTATTCCTCCTATTCAATATGCACACACAAATCCATTAGGCAATTTTCTTAGGAGAGCATACATGATAAAAATCAAAGAGGAAGTTGCAGACAAGAAATAAATTCACTTACTTCTATAGAAGTGCAGACATAGTTGCAATGGAGTATGGAGGGAAGGAGGGGGAGAAGAAGACAAAGAGGGATGGGGTATGGAGGAAGGGAGAATAGGAGAGAGGAAGGGAGAAAGAGAGGGATGGGGTATGGAGAGAGAGAGAGAGAGAGAGAGAGAGAGAGAGGCACCTTGTATGCGTTTGAGAGGGAGAGACAATACACTTACATGTGTATATATATACTTAATATATTATATATATACATATATATACATATATATATACATACATATATATACATATATATATATATTATATATTATATGCATATACATATATTATATATACAATATCATATTATACAATAGCTCGTATGCACTATTTATAATAAAAAGAGTGCGTACACGCTTCTTACACCATAAGTACCCCTTACGCACTTTTTAAGTCATAAGTACCTCGTATGCGCTTTTGACTGTTTAGGCTCGGGAATAGGCCTGGATGACAAAGCTACGGTTTGGAAGTTTGATTTCCCTGCATTTCTCTCATTTTTGACATGTTTTATTTTATCAAATTGGTTTATCAACTTTGTCATCATCAAATTTACACATCATCAAGTGTGTATTTCTAAAATTGCCACCATATTTTCACCCATCTTCTAAGCTTTCTAACCATATAATTTTTTTTCAATTTGAACAACAATAACATATTATTATTAAATTTCTTTTACCTGTGTCTCCATAGTTCTCACAGACATAGGTGCACCATTTTTTGAATAACTTTTCATATACTTATCCAAAATTTTTAAAAAATTATATATTATTGTAGTGCACTTGATTATTTACAATTTAAAAAAAAAATTGTATTTTTTGATTTGTTTAGTGCAACTTATACTTCCCGCATGAACAGGTACCTAATTTTTCAGGATGTGCTCAATTGGAAAAATCATAAAAAATAAAATACTCAACAAAAAAATACAAATCTTCTAGTGCTCACTCTTAGCTATCTTTCTGCCAAAGGATTTGTCAAAATACTAAATCTAACTATTACTTTGTTAATGCGCACGTTAGATGCTATGTTATGTTTTTTAGAAAAAATCAAGGTCAGGTTTTCGTGCGTGAAGGATTTGACCCCCTTAATCTTATCCAATTTTGAAAAAATTTACTAGTTTGGAAACTATATTCAGAGTACTACAATATTTGTTCTTTGATTATCTTCATATCTTGAGTGGATGAATTTCAAATTTTGCCTCCAAGTTCAGGTTCACCTGATTTCAAGAAAAAAAAAAAAAGTGTCCACTTATACCCCCCTTTTTTACCACCGTCTTTGTGCACTTACCCATAGGTGGTCTATATGTTTATTTCAAATGATTTTTTATGTTCTTGAAAACTTTAGTTCTTTTTTGCATTTGTGCTCTTAGTATGTCAAACAAGATCTAATCTCTTCTAATGATTTAGAAAACACTATTGTAGCATCCTAAAATTGAGACACTTGCAATTTCGACTGCATTTGGGTCTTCCCGATGGCGGCGCAACGTTGAACCTGAATGGAGACCCCGAAACCTGTTTGTGACACCAAAAACTGCATTTTTCTGCACCCTGGCCTGATCCCTCCTTGCACCCTACTGTCCCGGGAGGTGGGACCATGGCACCTAGCACCCTGGTCCTTCAGGACTAGGGCGCCCAGCGCCCTGGTCCCTGGCCCTATTTTGGGCCCTGTCTCCTTTTGGGCATCGAGTCTTTAAGTTTGCAAATTGGAAAATAATGTTTCTAGGTCGGCCTAAGGTCGGGAAAATCAGTCTCTCAACCCTAATTGACAAGTATATAAACTACTTTTCTTCTCCTAGAAAAGGAGGAAGAAAATAAGCAAGAGCAAGATGCGGAAGCGATATTCAAACATTCAAACATTCAAGCATTCAAGCATTCCTTCAAGCAATTGAGCATTCTAAGTCTCCATTCAAGGCTAGGTGTTGCATTCAAGACAAGGATTCAACCATTGAAGAGGAGATCACATACAACATACTACATACATTACACCTTCGCATGTAAGAATACAAACATTCTTACAACAAGGTATCAGTACTTGTTTACATTACAAACATTTACATTTACAGCATTCTCATTTCTTAGTTAATTCCAAAACCGGGGTTTGACCTAAAGGCAAACCCCTAATCCCTAACCCCCCAATCGTCCTCTCTTTTCTGTGTGTAGGTTGCAGGTACACGGCTGTAATTGAAGATCTGGAATCCTTGTGCAGAGACGAATAGATCCACCTTCGTTTTGCGGATTTTTCGGAGGACCGTGTGCACGCCGGGTGCCATCATCCCGTCAACTTTCACTCAAATTTGCAGAATAGCACCGTCTCGATATTTTACTGCTAATTCCAGGTCCGCAGCTTCATCCCATATCCCTATCTCTGTTTACAAGCGATTCTTTCTTGCTTCTACATACATTCCTAGGTCAATCATTCTATCTATATTCTTTACAAAAGAGGGTATCCTTGATGTCTTAACCCTTGAAACTCATTTAGAATCCAATCCTGCATTGTGTGGGATTGGATCTTGTGGGTTTCAACCCCTCTTTTGAATGTAAAGTCTCTCCTAAGTGAAAACCATCAACCCTAGTGACCTCCCTTCTCTCTCCTTGGAGTTGGGGAGGGGAGAACAACTAGGGTTCAATTTTTCCACTTTACAACTATCAAGAAACATGATTTGTTTAATGCAAAGGTTGGGTTGGAGGAATCTTTCCAAGGAAATACCTGAACAAGAAACCTCAATTTGAAAAACTCTATGATGCTATGAAGATAAGTATTGAATCAAAAAATTGCAAGTTCTTTGAGGGTGAACCAGGGATCTTCTCTAAGATCAACTCTTCATCTAGGGCTACCCAATTCTCAATCTTTGTATATGCTCCCTAGTGGCTAGTGTTGCATCAACTGCATCACCACAAGGTTGAGAAGGTGCATCTCAAGGACAATTCTAGAAAATAACCTAAAGGATACTTTGTGGGATACAATTTTGGTAGCCAAAATAACTTGGAGGAAGAAAAAGGTGATGAAGAAAGGATGGAAAATAACCCCAAGGATTATCTCAAGGCCTTTTTATTCTACACACTCACTAGGTCACCTTTTTTATTATTTTTGTATGTAAATTTTGGGGTGTTTGTGTATAGTCTCTTCCTCTTTTCTCATACATTGTAAGTAGGAATATATGAAAAATAGTAAGCTCCATGTCCCCCATTTTTTGCACTTATTCTTATGGCTTCATGATTTCCTTATATAAAGTCTATACTTAGGGTTACGTAAACCAAAATAGATTCAACTCTGCTCTTTGTTGATACTTTACTTATATACTTGATAGTTTACTTTGTTGTTAAGTTGGTAGTACAATTTTGGACCACAGATTGATCTCAGCTCTTTGTGGTAGTCTGGTTTTATTTCATACAGATTGAGATCTTCTCTCTATTCTAAACTGATTTTGTCACTATGTCTATATTTTAAAGAAAATTTGTAAATAATATATAAAGTATTCGCTTGTGCTTTTCCTTAAAATAAGATGAATTTTAGCCCAAAAAAATCAATAAAATATCATTATCAATATTTTTAATTTAAATAATTAAGTATATAAAAATTAACCATTTTCATTCTTGTGGCATTGGTTCCCTTTTAAAAAAAGTCATATACAATCACACTTCCATATAGCAAGAAAAATGTGGCACAAGTTTCCTTTTTCATATTCACTCTCCTTAAGGTATGTTTCCATTATAACTTTAGTTATAATATCAAACATAGTCTAAAATAGTTCCCAAAACACAAGTCTTAGTTTTCATTACATAAATATCCTTAAAAAAAAATTAGATTCATGAATTGCATAGTTATAATCATGCTTCATAAGTAGAAGTCTTTTTCAACTTGAATGTAAATCCTCATTTGAATAGAATTTAGCACAAAACAACATCTAATATGAAACCATTTATCCATAGTGGTACAGAGAAAACACACATTTCTCCATAGAAATATAAATTAGAAATTAATTCATTTTTTATTTTGAATTATATATTGCAACAACAACATGTCTTGTCAACCCTTTTAGAAATAAGTCCTCTATAGGTCAAGCTCACATAAATTTGATAACAAATTTTTTTAAAAAAAAATTATGTTAAAAAAAAAAATGTGAACCACAATAATGGAAAATTAAATCTAGTATAAATTTATATTATAAGTGTTAACTAAATTGAGTTTGAATTAACAATAACAATGAAAGCCTTGAAATGAAAACCGAACACATAACATAATGTTTAAAGTGGAGAAACCCTCTCAAGAAAAAATTCCACAAAAGAAGAGATGAATAGCTTGTATTTTGAGCAAAATTCGATACCATATATTTCGTCTAACTCCTTTTTAGTCTTCAATCTAGTAATACAACTATTTCAAAGAAAAACTTGAAAAGACTTGGTGCAATTTAAATTCCAAGAACTTGTTAAATAGAAAAATATACAACTATAAAGAATGACATCCAAGTCTAAGATCACAATGCATCCTACCTTTTAATTATCAATTTTTAAATCATTATGACCTTTTATAGATACCCTTAAAAATATCGTAAGAGATCTACCATGGATGTGCACCTAAGGGCTAAGATAAATATATTCTATCATAGATTATGTTGTCATAAATATCATATATCATGTTACAACATATTAAAAGTTTCGTCACACCTTAAGTTGGTTTATTACTAGAATGAACACCAAGATTTACCATCCTTATCCATTCATAGTTACCATTATACCTAAATAGGAAAAGTAACTTAATAACTCCCTTCTAGTAAATAGACAACTAGAATACTAGCAACCAAGATTTGGTTTGCAAGCCTATGTTTTGCAAGAATATGTCTATTCTTATGGCAGCCCAAAAATATCCAAAAGAATGCAACAAAAAATAAATCTTCATACATATATGCCTTAGTGCACTTGTTGGATGTACCAACTACCACAGGCCACAATAGAAAAAAAAATTGTTTGAATGATAGGATGACTTCACTCCATTTGAGTGGCAAATTGACTCAAAATTCCATTAAGCATTCCAAAAAAATATCCTTTCTACAATCATCTCCAATTTCCTCTTATATTGCTTCTTACTATTGAAATCATAAATGAATGCCATAGTACATCATATATAATTACATTTAGTACCACCTAGCACTGCCATAAAGATAATCAGTATTTTCAAATTCTCACAAGCACTTCTTTGATACCACATGTGAAATATTGGTGAATGCTCAATAAATATTAATTAATATGATGTAAGGTTTTATACAAACATTATGCAGTTAGTAGTTGATATGATTGCACAATAGCATTTGCACAATTAACTGTAATAGTAATATTTACACTAACATTTTGTTGCTAGATATCAACAATGTAAATGAAATCTTTTTCATTGATAAATTGAAGAGGAAAAAAATTGCAAGACACAATATCATTGTATCCCATGCCTTTTTTCAACCTTCTACCAATCATCGTCACTTAGTTTATTAGGTTTCTTTTCATTTGTTACAACCATTTATTGATCTCATTCTTCAAAGAGATCATCCAATTTTAATTTCCACAATTCATATCCCATTTCATTATCTTTTTCTAAATCCAAAAGAGAAGAAGATGTAGTCATGGTTTCAACAAAAAAATACAAAAAATATGAAACTAAACTCTCACTACAACATAAAAAACTTTGTTACACTACCCAATATATAGAACTAGCTAAGCTCTAATATGAATTTTTGAAAATTAAATGTGAAAAGAAATAATTGACGCTTAAATATATTATAAATATAATTTATAAATGTTAAATAAATAGATTTTAAATCAACAATAACAATGAAAGAACTACAAACTAAATGCAAAACTTTATGTTTAGCATGCATAAACCCTTTCCTAAATAAATCCTCAAAATAAGAGACTAAACGCATAACTTAATGTTTAGCATGCATAAACCCTTTCCTAAATAAATCCTCAAAATAAGAGATGAATGGCTTGTATTATTAGAAAGATTTATTATCACTTATTTACTCTAACTCCTCTTTAGTCTTCAAACTGGTAGCATAACACGTGCATAGAAAAACTTGAACAAACTTAATGCAACTTCCACTTCCAAGCACTTGTTAAATTGAAAATGATACAACCTTGAAGAATGGTATCCATGTTTGAATTAATAATTTCTCCATCTTATAATCAGTATTTCTCTCTTCATTATCATATATTATATATTCTCTTACATCTATCATAGGGCATCGTCCATGCAAAGGCTCCCAAAGACCAAGATAACATTTTTTTTGTCATAGATCTTGCAATAGAATCTTATGAAAGTTGTCATAATTATCATAGGTCCTCTTAGGACAAGTATTAAAAGTGTCCTCACACCTCAAATTTTTTATTCTATAGGCACATTATAATATTTTCCATCCTTATCAATTCATCATTACCATGATGTTTGAAGAGTAAAAGTAACTCTGTGACTCCCTATTTGTAAATACAAAGTTACAAAGGCTAGTAAAAAATTATTTGACATTGTGAGTAAAATTCTATATTGCTTATGGGTGACTTACAAAATATATTAGGAATAATAAATTATATAGATTTACAAGGTTGATGATGCCTAAATCCCAACATTTTATAGTAAAACATTCATGAAAGAATGAAAGACATCAATATTATATCAATAATTTATATTAAATTACATACGAAAAAATTGTAACCATAAACTCTTATAAACATAGAGAGCACAATCATATATTAGATTTGATGAAAGAATATAATTTTGTTTTATTAAATGATTCTAAAATTATAATAAAAAAAGAAAAAAATCAAATTCCTCATTAAAAAACTCAATATACGAGTGCAAATGTAAAACAAAATCAATATGCATAGACTTTTATGTTCTTAATGTTGCATTTGATTAACATTCCTTCACAAGATCTCATACATAACAACAAGAGTGAAAATGAATTTTACATCTGAAAACTAAGTTTTAGTGTTAGTTATATATACAAAACATATAGATCATAACATTCTATAAAACATATTTACTATTTTTCAATTGTTACTTTATGTTTTAAATGCAAATTTATGTAAAAGAATGACTTTAATCCATCCATAACTAATTTAAAGCATGGCTCTAAAGTGAAATATCTAGGTGCCTTTGTCTCTGGGCTTTAAGATTTAAATTATATGCATTATGTGCAAATAGATATTTAAATCAATTTGCTTTCATGTATAAGCTTGTGGAATTACCTTGGGCATGCTAGTATGCATTCTATGTTCTTTAAGTGCACTATAGCTATGAGAAACAATCATTCATAAATATTTATGAATGAGAATGGCCATTGTAGTAATATTGCAATGGCTTTGAGATATATAAAATAAATTTACGTATCAATAAATTATGAAAGAAAATAAAAAATAAAAGTTGTATTATAAATGATCTTGAATTAAGTGACAATAATTAAATTGAATTATTTAAATTACAATAATTAAATCAAAAAGTGTATTATTTTATGTCTTTGAAATGAAGGTAATTTAAGAATTTTATTTTAATTTTTAAATTAAGAAAAAACTAAAGAAAATAAGAAAATTGAAATAAAAACAGAAAAGGCTTTTCTTTAATCATTTTTTTCACATTAGACCAAGCTACTTAATTAAAAGAAAAGTGAAACAAAATTGATATTTTTTGTGAGATCAAACTTGTTTTAATTTGTATTTCATAAAATTTGATATCACTAAACTATTCCAATCAATTGGACTTTGATTTGCTTTGACAAATTATGATAGCAAGACAAAGCTCAGCTAACTCATGATAAGGTTTCTAGATAAAAAATTTGACAATGCACACATCCATTGATCTAGAAGCACTTTTAAAATGTCTATTTTAAATTCAATTAATAATGAATTGGTATTTATCTATAACAATAATTGAACATTGTACAACTCCTGACCCCTCTCCCCTATTGTTATTACTGATAGCTTTCAACAACTGTTATAAGCACGCTGATAGCGAAGCTCAAAGATTCTTTACAATGGTGGAGTCTGGCAATGCTGTAGGATCAAGTGGAGGACACAGCTATTTAACTTTTATTTGTTTAAGATAAAATTGGAATCATTCCTATTCACCCTACCTCTGTCAGATTCCTTTCATCTTTTACTAAAATTTCGCTTTCTATTGCTTTCAGATCATATTTTAAATATACAATCTCAACAAACATATATATTAATCGAAAACATTGTACAACTACTGACGCCTCTCCCCTATTACTGATAGCTTTCAACAACTGTTATAAACACGCTGACAGCAAACCTCAAAGATTCTTTACAATGGTGGAGTCTGGCAATGCTGTAGGATCGAGTGGAAGACACACTGATAGCTTTCAACATCTGTTATCAAACACACTGACAGCAAAGCTCAAAGATTCTTTACACGGTGGAGTCTGACAATGTCGTAGGATCGATTGGACGATGCAGCATTCATTCTACCGCCCCCAGTGCTCGCAGATTCCTTTCAGCAAAAGCTCCATTCATATTGCTTTCGGGTCATATTTTAAAGACACGTTTTAATAAAAGCGTATGTATTATTCATCCAACCAATACTAATTTTCCACACGAAAGTAAGATGTGGTGAGAATTGGATAATGGTTTTGATTTAATTGGCCCAAATTTGATTTTCTATATTGCCGTGGGTTCTACATGATGTCTTTTATCTTTTAAAAAGTAGGAAGCTTTTTGTTCTTTTTCCATTACATTTCGAACATGTTTATTATTTTATGTGATGAATACCAATTTTTAAGGGGTTGGATTTGATCATTTAACAATAGATATTTTCTGTCTTTTACATATTTAAATGAGTATATTAAGATTAATATGCAGTTGAAGTTCATTCTCAGACATAAAATTTTGAGGATTAAAAATCTAAAAGCAAGTAAAAAATATTATTAAAATGTATTTTTGAGACTAGTCATTTTATAAATTTAATTCAAAAATTTTAGATGGGCACAAGATGATCACCATGACATGGTCTTTTCTAAGATCTTTATTCTTAAAATAAATTATTCAAATACCTTCTCAAGTCAAAAGATATAACTTCCAAAAGAAATTACATTTTCCCCTCCTAGTTCCATTTGTAGGAACTTTTCACCTAACTTAGATTTATGTAAACTTGCATCATACCAAAGTTGCATTCATATTCATAATTTTGTTGAAACTTTTTAGTCAATTTATAGAAACCTGCATCAATGTCCCAATTCTCATCTACTTACATGTTTTTAGGAAATTTTCACTTCATGTGCATATATATAAACTTTCATCAAACTTTCATTTGTTAACCATTTACAATTTAATACATTATTTTTTACTTGAGATGTGTATATGCAAATGTGTGCAAAAATCTCATTCCCCTCGAATATATGCAAGTGCCTTTAAAACTTCTTATATTCTATAATTGTGAAACTACATAAAATTTCTTATTTTCCCTCATGGTTAGAAAGCTGCATGAACTTTTTAATTCTTCCTATAGTTATGAAACTAATTGAAAGTTCTCATTCTCTTTTGTGCATATGTTAATGCCCATGAAATTTTTATTCTCTCTCATATATGTGCAAATAGAGAAAAAAAAATTAATTATCATTTGCATATATGCAAATGTGTGTGAAAGATTTCATTCTACCTCACATATATGCAAATATGCATGGAATTTATTATTCTCCCAAACAACTAGCAAATTGCAAGAAAATTTTCATTCAACCTTGCATGGTATAAATATGAAAAAATTCCTACTCCCCTTAATGAGAAACTACATTTGAAATTTCTCATTCTCCCTCATAGCTTCAAACCTACAAATAATCCCAATCCCCCTTTATATATGTAAACATGCATGAAAGTTCTTATTCTTCATTGTGTAAGAGTCACATAAGGACTCAAGATTGTAGGATTAATTGCAAAATAAGAATCTATATCTTTCCTTAAAGACAATAGTAAGAGAATGGCTTGTTTGATTATGGATAAAGAATGATACAATAATAAAATAGATAAATCAATGGGTGTAGCTCTGCAACTTTGGTGAATAGTTTGAGGGTTTATTGTGTGTTGTCATTAGCTGGGCCAGGCTATGGAGGGGGTGTACGACCCCCTCCATGTAGGTACACACTCTCTCTCTATATCTACATGTTTATCTAACCCTTGTCTATTTCTATGTGGTGGTGGTGGTGGTGGTGTCGTGCAGTTTTTTCAAGAGGCAAGATTAATGCCCAAGAATGGGAGACGCTCCGGTCATCGAGGCCATTAATGAGGAGGAACCACCCATTAACTTGGGCTCAGCCCTTTTCAATAATATGAAATCTTTCAAAGCTGCCCTTGTTGATTCTCAAGTCATTGTCTATGAGTCTTCCAAGTTTGAAGTGAACATTTATGTGTTTTTTGAAGGTAACGACAAGTGTGGAGGAGGAGGAGGTAAGTAGTCTATCCCTGCTATGCCCAATTTATTTATTACCCCCAATTCTAAAATGTTTAATGTTCTAAACAATGAAAAGAATAGATTAAAGAATATAACAATTTGTTTAGTGGGTGTGGAAACTACTAAGTGCATGGCCAAGAAGTTTATAGGTAAATGATTAAAAAATATATAGATTAATAAATAGGGTTTCGTTTTTCCTTTTGTAGAGTGATTCAAAGAGGTTCATTTATTATTTTCTTTCAAGATACTAAGTCTCCAGTAAATTTAGTTAAGAAACAATACTAGTCCATATAAAATTACACTTTTAGGGCACTAAGATGGTCACCCGAAGCAATTTTCGATGAAATCTTTGCCCTTTCTTGCCCTCATTGGGTTGTCATTAAAAATATACCTCCTCTATTTTGTGGAATTTAAATTTCTCAAATGATTGAATCCTTAGGGAAAGTGATTAGGGTAGATAATACCCAATCTCTTGTCTCTCATATAGACATGAGAGTATTAATTTCGATTAACCTTGGCTAATATTTCCCTAAATTTATCGAAGTTAATATTGATGGTGAACCCCTAGTATGCCTTATGGAAATTCTTGGATGGTTTAATGCTTGATTTTCCATTAAAAAGATGGGCAAATTAGGAGGGTTTTCCCTCTACTTACCAAATGGAAGGCCCCTACAAACCAACCTAGCATGGTGGATAACTGATCCTTCCATACTATTGATGGTCGTAATTCAGTCACCCTCGAGCCTCCACTAAATATTTTGATGGAGATACTCAAACACCACATATGGAGAGTCTTAATTCACTAAAAAAAGTACTGAAAAGTGTAGTTACTTCTGCATCTAGCCAGCTCCTTGTGTTTGATAATTCGGTTGAATTTGGGGTTTTCAATGTTGACCCCCCCTCACTCGGTCATCTTGGTTTCTTTATCTCAAGTAAAGAACACTGATATGGATGAGGCTAACCAATTTGTGCTCCTCGGAGCTTGTATGGTTCAAAGGAAAGACACACAATATCTTGTGCTTGAAAAATTTAAGAGTGCTAAGGATTTGTCTATCAACCCAAGCATTGTCCCAATGGAGGATGATTCTCAAGTTTAGCCGCTTGAAGTTACTATGTCTAAGAATAATAAGGGGTCCATTGTCAAATCTCTTAGTTCAAGGTGTATGCGGGAAAAGCAGTTCAATGAAATCTAAAATGTGAAAATATTCAAGGACTTGCCCACACACCCATGAGACTCTTGGTGCAAGTTATGGAGCCATGAGGAATAGCTCAACTTCTCAAGGAGTGTTCCATGGTTCTCTATCTCACAAGGTCCCTCAAGCCAATGCCTTTTCTCTCAGAGCACTGAGCAAAGTGACTTGGGGATGACAAATGCAAGAACGAGGGATGCTTTAGATCAAATTTAGTATGAATGCATCCTATTTATGCATGATTCTAATAAATTAATTAAACTAGATGATAAGATGATAAGGTTAGTAAAAATACTATCCTAACATGATATACTAGTTATATGTTTTACGTGAAGATGATAGAAATGCTCTAAAATAATTATTAGATTTATTTCTATTGCAAAGAGAGGCTAAATTCTTGCTAAAATTAAGTATAAGTATGATGCTAAAGACTTGGATTCTTTTTGAAGAAGGAATGGGCTCTATTTATAGAAGAAACAAGGCAATGGATGGTCAAGATTGGATAATCTTAACAAGGACCAGGATTGAAAGTTATCAATCCATGTTTACAATTCTCAACAATGAAATGGTGACAATTGTCAATATAAGATTGCTTGAGAGGAGTAGTAAGAAGCATTAAATGCTTGAGAAAACCTCATGGTTACCTTAGGAGGTAAGAGTTAAGGTTAGGTTAGGGTTATCCATTGGATAAAGCTTTTACCCAAGGGGTAAACTCTTGTGCAAGGGTTAAAGGAATAACCATGGTCAAAGCAATGAATGTTTGATGAGACCCATGGGTTAGATGAGGGTTGAGTTAGACAAAAAGTCTCTAACCATGCCACTAAGGGTTAGTTAACCATTAATGGTTTGAAAGATTTTGTGGACAAATTTGTAAGAGTCCTTCCAAATTTGGGGGTTTTCAACAAGTTATCTTGTTGAATGCATAAAGGTTTTAATGCCTTTGGAAGACTTTACTCCAAATTTGAGAAGTGACCTACTCAAATTTAGGGAAAGGGGATAATTGAAGGTCTTAGGTTAATTGATTAGGATTAGAGGGATTCTAGAAGAATTTAGGAAGAGGGTTAGGAGGCAAGTGCGAGATGTAGGAAAATGCAAGTGGGTGAGGAATATTAGGATTTAATTAAAATAAATTGCTTTATTTTAATTTGGTTGCAAGTGGGGGATTTAAATAAATTAGATTTATTTAATTGGGGTGAACTATTTAATTAAATGTGAATTTACTGAAAAGTAGAGAGAAGGGATTTTAATTAAATAAAATGATTTATTCAATTAAATGATATAAAAGGCTTAAGTGATTTAAATAAATAAATAGAATAATCTATTTAATTTAAATAGAGGAATGTGGATAATTCAATTAAATTAGATTTAAGTAAAATAGAGGAACGAGAATAAAATGAACATTAAATATTCATTAGGAATATGGTCATTTTTATACGTCTACATTTTGCCCCTCTTTGAAGTGACATGTGTGCACATGTTGATTCAAAGAAAAATGATGTGTCGTCAAAATTTGATTATGATCAGTGTGATATCGTATTGAGATATTCATGTCGTGCCCCAGATTTGATAAATGATGTTGATAATGCCCCCTCAGGAGATGAATCAAAAATTTGAAAATTGGATTGGATTTTGATAAATTTGGTTGCATTTGAAAATTTTGTCTATGTTGAATGCGGTAATTTGATTCATCTCTTGATAATGATGTTTGTTAGGGTTAGAAGTGAGACCACGAGCAATTTATATGTTCCACCACGTAACCCTAATTTCCTTTTACCCTATAAAAAGGTAAAAAGTGATTTTATTTGTATCATTTGAGTTTGTTGACTTTGGAGAAAGTGATATTTGGAGAGCAGACAAAATGTCGGTTCCCCATGCTTCTCATCGATTCGATCGCATTCAGAGGTATCGGAGGCCCGCTGTGTATGGACCACTGGTAAGTCATCAATTTTTGCCCCTTTTTACTTTTCGTTTTGTCATTTTTAGTCATGTTTTCCAATTTTTCATGCGGATTTCAACAGTTTAGCACGTAGGGTCTACACCCTAGCGCATACGAAACAAAGTGTAGTGCATCAAGTTTTAGGAACTAGGGTAGCATCCGGGTAGGGTTGGGTAGCGCAGCGGGGGGTTAGGACAATGCATAGACGTCTTTTAGCGTAGCGGGTTCACAGGCTAGCGTAGGGGGATTAGGATAGCGGATAGGTATAACCTAGCGCATAGGGTTAGGGTTGCAGCGCGAAGGTAGAGTAGAATAGTGCATAGATAGAGTTAGCGCATAGGGTGTTCTAGGTGGTGCAAAGCTAAATCAGGGTAGTGCATAGGTGCATTTTAGCGCTTAGGGTGTATTTGGTAGCGTGAAGGAGATTTCAACTAGCGCATAGCTAGCCGCTTAGCACATGGATAAAAGTTTTTAGCGCGTAGGCGGAAAATGAAGAGGAAAATAGGATTTTGAGATGAATGAAGATAGTTGGGGGTAAGTAGGTGTTTGCCAATTTTTTCTGGGATGGGTGCGATAGTCAGTCTACGTGCCTGCTGTGTGTTGGTTGGATAAATTGTCTGATATGAGTTCCGATATGGCATTTTGATTTGGATTTTTGATAGATAACTTGATTGGATGTTGATGTGGATTTGATATGAATTTTTATATGGATTTGATTTGATATGCATTGTTTCAAGTTGATATGAATGGGAAACTTGAGTTGTTTTTCAAGTTGATATGGGTGTGGAACTTGAGTTGTTTTTCAAGTTGATATGACTATGGAACTTGAGTTGTTTTTCAAGATGATAGGGATTTGATAGATAACTTGATTTGATTTGCGGTGTTTCAAGTTGAAATGATCTGATGTTGATATGGATTGATATGATGTGGAACTTGATTAGATTTTCAATGTTTCAAGTTGATATGAATTTGATTTTGATATGAATTTTGATTTGATGAGGAAACTAATATTGGACATGTTTTGTTTGCGATAGGAGTAGCTTGGGGTTGTGTAGTCGCAAGAGCAATTTATGAGACCGTGGCCTTTGATACCACAACTGACACAGGTAGGCAGGGACATTATTGAGAGATGCAGACTATCCTCTTTGTTAGAGATGCCCCGATATATCATTAACGAGGGTTTATTGATAGCTTTGGCCAAGAGGTGGCATAGTGACACCAACACCTTTCATTTGATGACAGGTGAGATTACAATGACACCTGAGGATTGCTACTGGATTCTGCAAATTCTTGTGGTAGGTGCACTTTTACCATATGAGCAGACTGAGGAGGGCGGGACAGAGGCTCTTTGCCAGATTTTGTATGATGAGCATATTTGCAGGTATGAGATCCCATGGCAAGAGTTTATTGATTTGGATTATGCTCCTCTACCATCAGTGTTGGTAGGATTCATAGGTGGCTTCTTATGTCCCGACCGTAGGTCGAAGGGACTAGTAGTGGGATGGGGATTGGTTTTGGAGGACATGGTGACACAGTGTCACCATTTTGCATGGGGGTCTGCTATGTTGGCCCACTTATTCAGGGACCTATATCAGGTGGTTTACTTGGGATATAGTAGTCTATTTGCTAGGGTCACACTGCTATAGGTGTGGGCATGGGAGCATATTCCCACAGCGAGGCCACTGGCACATAGAGGTAGGCTTGTTGGGTGTGCTTATGCCTATAGATATTGAGGGATAGTTGTTCAGCATAAGTTGGGAAAACTAAAGCATTGGAGGTGAGTGATGGATGATATTGACACAGTCATCTAGAGACCGTATATGCATTGTGAGGTGTGGGCAAAGGATGGGATGGAGATGCCTTATGTCTACATGTCGCAATTTCTGATAGGGGGGATGCCCTTTGTTATTGAGAGATTTATGCATAGCCGAGTATTATGACAGTAGGGGATACCACAGGGAGCATTCTTGTATGCTCTACAGAGGCAGGATGTGCCAGAGTGGGGACCCACCATTGATAGCATTGCGGTGGTTGAGGAGTATATGCACCTAGCCGACCAGATATGGGACTATGCCTATGGGATAGTTGATGTGGGGATGACTGATGAGTTCATATCACTCTTTGTAGATCATACTGTAGCTAGGATATCCAATCCAGCAAAGATGATTCACGCTTTTGATGATGATGAGGATGAGTAGCCCAAGAGGCTAGGGAGATGGGGAGAGGAGGGAGAGGAGTTGGATGAGGAACGTGGGGATGTTAGAGGTGATGATGGTGAAGATGGTGGAGGAGGAGAGGGAATAGAGGTGGAGTTGGTGGTGACAGAGGGATACGGGTGGAGAGAGTTGTGCGACGGGCTATGGAGGATAGAGGGAGGGGAGGTTAAGCTATTGGAGTTGGTGGTGGTGAGCTAGTGGGAGAGGTGATAGTAGTTGTGGGAGGGATAGATTATTTTAGACGACCGGCCTAGAGGAGGAGGTCAGATGTTTTACCCCCGCCAGTGTCGAGGACAAGGAGTGGGACAGAAGGTACCACTACACAGGTACCCCTCTAGATTCGGATTCCTACTCACTGGGAGGATGCTCAGATTAGGTCCTTACAGTTGTCAGTGTAGTATCTACAGACACAGCTACTGGCGCATCAGCGATGGATTACATAGTTGACTACCGAGCGAGATACAGTTTTGGAGTGGTTGGATCAAGCCGAGGCTCGAGCCGATAGCTTGGAGAGAGCAGCGGTGGGTGGCTTGACAAGAGACACCCTAAGGGAGTTGGTGTATATAGCCAAGGAGGTTGAGTATTATCGACAAAATTATGAGGATGTGGTGCCTAGGGAGCGCAGGGTTCCTAGCTTCACAATGACAAGATCCCGTTGATCTAGGAAGACTAGTTCGAGGACAGAGAGAAGAGGCGTGAATGGGCCTACTCATCAGGTCCACTTGGGGATCCAGATGTTGGGACATCTACTGCGAGACCGTCACCCTCATGAGATAGTCATACCTGAGAGACCTTGTCTCTATTGTATTTTGATCATTTGTTTTGTATTTGGGACAGACATGACATATTTTGTACACTTGATCATTTTTGAGATATATATGTTGTGAGATTCTGTGAGAAGCGATAACCAAGTCAAGATCTGATGTCAGTCATAGATCTCGTGCAACTCCTCATGCAATGGATGATCAAAGATCAAAATAGCTGAATGAATATAATTTCGATATGAGAGAGAAATAGAGACAAAGAAGAGAATTTGGAGAAGGCTCTCACCGAGCTATCACTTCACTTGTGAAGGTGAGGGTATAGTGCTTATTATATAAAAAAATATAGGCATATACATCCAAGGGGTGCATTAACTCCTATTCCCCATTAAAAGTGGGAGGTTTTACCTTCTTGGTAAATGCCAAAATATGTGGCATAACCTCCTTACATGAAGATAAAAAATGAGTTGAGAAAGTTGGCACATAAGGCCAAAAGAGGGTGTGTAACCCAACTACCCCATAACCCACTTAGGAAATGACCAAATAGTGGTTATGGGAGGTGGCACAACAAGCCAAAAGAGGCTGTGTAACTCAACTACATAGATATCCTCCCAAAAAGAAGCCCCCCATAAGAGGAATAGCCCCCCCCCCCCTTAAATAAGGAGAGAAAGAAAGAAGGACTAAGAAGCCCCTCCTGAAGTAGACACCTATCGTATCCCAAGAAGAGATCACAAATGAAGGAACTTGCTTTCGGTGAAGGGTTTGGTGAAGATGTTTGTAGTGTGCTCCATTGTAGAACAATACTTAAGATCAATGATGCCTTCCTGAATGAGTTCCCAAATACAGTTCATATGTATCTCAATGTGTTTTGTCCTTTGGTGATGAACTGGATTTCTTGAGATTTGAATAGCACTTTGATTATCACAAAAGATGATAGTAGGCTTCCTAACTGGAATACCAAACTCAGTGAGAATATTCTAAATCCAAATATCCTCAGTGGTGGCATTAACTGCCCCTCGATACTCAGCCTCTGTTGATGAAAGAGAAATAGCAGACTGCTTCTTACTCGACCAACAAACTGAACCAGAACCAAGTGAGAAGCGATATCCTGAAGTGGACTTGTGATCCTGAGAATCACCCGCCTAATCTGAATCTGTATATCCCACCAAGTCAATATCCATGCCTGCTGCATACTGAATTCTATAATTGTGAGTACCCTAAATGTAGTGGAGAATCTACTTAGCTTCTTTCCAATACAACTCATGTGGCTCCTGCATGAATCTAGAGACCATGCCCACCACATATGAAATGTTAGGTATCGTATGAGTCAAGTAGATGAGTCTCCTAACAATTTGTCGATAGAAAGTGCTATCAACCAAGGGTGAAGAGAACTTAGCCTCAAGTTTGACCCCAGACAAAAAAGGAGTAGGTGCAGGCTTACAATTAGCCATGCGAAATTTAGAGAGCATATCAAGTGCATACTTGGGTTGTCCAAGGAAGATTCCTGAAGAAGACTGAGTGATCTCAATTCCCAAGAAGTAATATAGAAGACCCAAGTCTGACATCATAAATCTATCATGTAGAGCAGTTTTCACTACCTTGATGGTGGATGAGTGACTCCCTATGATCAACAAGTCATCAACATAGAGAAATAGAAATGTGAGAGTATCATCCATCTATAGAATATAGATGTTTGGATCAAATGGCATCGAGTAAAACCAACTGTCAGAAGGAAGGAGTCCATCTTGGCATACCAAGCTTGAGGATCTTGTTTGAGGCCATAGAGAGACTTTCGAAGTCGACACACAAGTGAAGGATCTTGAACAAACCCTTGTGGCTGCTCCATGTAGATTTCCTCCTGAAGGTCACCATGAAGAAATGCACTCTTCACATCCATCTGATAAACTTTCCAACAATGGGTTACAACAATAGCAAGGACAAGCCGGATGGAATTCATCTTAGCAATTGGAGAAAAAGTCTAAGAGTAATCAACCCCTGGAACCTGGGAAAAGGCTTTTGATACCAAGCGAGCATTATACATATCAACCGACCCATCTGCTGCAAATTTTGTTTAATAGATCCACTTGCATCAAACAATTTTCCTTCCCTTAGGAAGAGGAACTAAATCCCATGTGTGATTCCTTTCCAAGGAATTAAACTCTTCTTGCATTGCAGCATCCCATTCAGGAACACCTGAAGCTTCTTGAAAAGACTTTGGATCAGAAGCTGAAACAATAAAGAGATGTGGAGCTTGCTAAAATTGTGACCTAGTTCTTCTAGTAACTGATGGATCACCAAGCCAATCTCCTACTGACTCAAAATTTTATCGAGCCCAAAGAGGCAATGAAGATGGAGAGTCTAGGCGAGAATCATCAACCTCTGAATGATGACTATGAGAAGAATGTGAATCCTCACCATCACTGTCACCATCTAAAGTAGAGAAAGAAGACTCCTCATTAGGATTAGGAGGATTAAGATCCTCAGAAGAACTGTCATCATCATGCAATGTCTCCAATGTGATAGTGGATGGAGAAGTGGTATGAGAAGAAATAGAAGAACTCTCCTCAAAACGAACACTCCTCTCCATGAACAACTCATGTGTAGAGGGATGGAGAATTCTATACCCTTTGACATCATCTGGATACCCAACAAAAATGCAAGCCTTGCTCTACAGATCCATAGCCTTGCGTTTCTCTATTGGAATGTGGGCCCATGCAAGAGAACCACACACTCTGAAATGCTTAACTATAGGTTTCCGATCAGTTCAAGCTTGAAAAGGAGTTACCCCCTTCACAACTTTATGAGGAACTTGGTGCTGTATCTAACACACACAATTGATGGCCTCTACCCAATACTAAGGTGCCAAAGACTTGGAGTGAATCATACAATTTTCCATCCCCTTCAAAGACCTATTCTTGCATTCTATGACACCATTCTGTTGAGGACTATATGGAACTATGTGTTGCATGTTGATACCTTCTGAAGCACAAAATTGTTCAAACTGATTATTAACATATTCACCCCCATTATCTGTACGTAGAATCTTGATGAACTTCCCAGATGGTCTCTTTGCAAAAGCTTTGAAATCTAGAAAATTCTCAAATACCTCAAACTTTTGTTTGAGAAAATAAACCCATGTAAATTTGGAAAAGTCATCAATAAATGTTAAAGACATATATAGCCCTGCTGAAAGATGGTTGTGGAAATGGTCGTGCCAAGTCACTATGTACCAACTCCAATAGCTGTGTAGCTCTCCATTCTTTGCCTTTATCATACTTCTCCTCATGATGCTTACCAAGAATACATCCCTGGCAAACTCCATCAGAAAATCGAATAGAAGGCAACCCTGAAACCATGTCCTCTTTGATGAATACTAAGAGGGGGGGGGTGAATTAGTATGCCAAAAATATTTGTACTTAAATACTTTGCAAGACTAACAGTAAACTGGTAAATCAGTTTAGCAGACAAACCGGCTAGCACATATGCAAACCAAATAGAAAATATTGCATTCACCCACAGAAGAACAAACACCATAACACAAGAGATTTTGACATGGAAACCCAAATGGGAAAAACCACGGTGAGATGGAACTCACAAGTAACTATCTGCAGAATAGAAACCAGACCGGTTAAGGTCTTACAATGTTCTTCACCAGAATAGATCCTGTTAGGAATCTCAATCTTTGTTAGGAGATAAGTCCAATTAAAGACTACCTTGCTAGAGGATTTTTAGATCCACAGATGTGAACCACCTTGTTAGAGGATTTACAAAGGCTACTCTAGGCCTACCCGGTTAAGGGCTTCAGACTTGTCAAAGAGGTGAGTAATCAACAAGTATATGATCTATCAGATAGCATAGAATGCTTTGTTAGATCCTTGATAGCTCAATCCTAATGCATTATAGCATTACTTCAGTCTTCCACACATTCATACTTTCTCTAACTCCTCAACCACCTTGAACCCTAGCAACAACATCAACCTCAACAATAACAACCAAAAATCCTAGACATGATGTCCTTATAAAGGAATCTGATTTCATGTCGGTCCAATAGGATTACAATACAATTTCCTAGGTTCAATGCATCTAGACATATCTGGTAACACGATACAAAAAGCACTGTTAACATGTCGGCACTGTCAAACAATCGGTGGATGGTAACTCATCACAAAATGTTGGTTGGTAACTCATCACAAAGTATTACTAGTTCATACAATATGTCGGTTCAAGCAAAATGCCGATTGCCGATTTGACAAAAATGAAGACTGGTAAAAATGTGTTATGCCTCTTTAATCCCTCGTACCGCTTGGGATCCATGAACTGCTTCAAATTGGGAAACATATTCTGCAAAACACCAATAGTCTAAAGACTATTATACAACATACCAGTTGGAACATATTTTGGTTGAGCTTAAGCTTATACATATAAAGGAGATCTCAATGCAAGTGTGTGTCCATCAATGACAATCACAACATAAACATCAAGAATGCCAACACTCTTGACTAAGTTGTTGCAAGTAATGATAGTTCAAGTGGCCAAATCATTGATGCCACAAACAACTAATCTCATATGCATGAGTGATTAAAATTGTCGAAGGAGAGTTAGGAACAAAGTGAGAAAACTCATATAATCTAGATTGATGATCTGCTTTTCCCACAACAATAGTAGACCCATTATGCATTTCACTGATTAACACTGTATCTGGTGTGAACTCAACTCACTTGCTAGAACCAGTGTGAGTGATCTGATAAATAGATAGGAGATTAGTTGATAAAGATGGAACACAAAGGACATCCTTAAATGTTCCTTCACCCACATCAACAGACCCTCTCCCATGCACTTCAACAGGAGTGTGATAACCCATTAGTATGGAAGGCATAGAACATGGCTCTAAGGAGGTGAAATCATCTTTTGAAGAAGCCATGTGGTGCAAAGCACCCGAGTCAATTATCCAACAATTGGGTTGTGAAGCAACAACAACTAGGGCCTTACCCTTTCCTTTCCCTTTACTCTTATCTGTATCCTTAGAAGATCCTTCTGATGAAATTTGTTTGACTGAATCAGATGCCTTGATATTATTCTTTTCAAGAAGATTTGAAAGGTGATCAATTTGTTTTTTTAAACACTTATGTTCATCATGACCAAGCCTCTTACAATAAGAACACTTGAACTTCTCCTTCTTAGGTTGTTCACCTTTTTATGAAGAGGTCTGATTATCTGCTTTTGAAGTAGCAGATTTTTTATCTTTTTTCTTCTCTCCTTACTTCTTTTGTTTCTTATCTTGCTTCCTAGACCCTTTTTGTTCTTTTGTGCCTTGATTTACAGGTAAGGCATGTGACTTAGAGAGTTTTATTGTACCCATTTGAACAAATTTGTCTTGCTCCCTAGTGAGTTCTACAACAAATTCATCTAGAGAAGGCATTTTGAATGTGGTACCTAGGGTACATTTTGTAGCATAGAATGTAGAAACAAACATTGAATAGTTAGGACCAAGCTTAGAAATAATACTCAAGATCAGTTGCTTATCATCTTTCTTAGTTCCGCATCATTCCAACTGCAATCTTACAGACTTAAGTTTAGTGAAGAAGTCTTGTATAGTATCAAAATTGGTTGGATTCAACCCTATGAGTTCATTCTCTAACTGATGACCTCTTAGCTCCTCCTAATTACCAAAGAGGTTTTCTAAAGTGGCCCACACTGCATCTGGTGTAGTGGCAAATTCAATGTGAAAAAGAAGGCCAAGAGAGACTGACATACAACACTAATACATTTGGACTAGATTTCCGACTGAGGTTTCCGATGGAGAAGGTATATTGTGGCCAAATTTGATTTTTTTTTGAAAAAATGCCCGAATTCGTCGTAATTCCAACGAAAATTTCCCATTTGGTTTTGACGAAGAAGGCATTAGCAATGAGAATTTTCTTTTTTCCAAAAGAGTGCTCAAGTTCATCATAATTCCGATGACAATGGCCATTATAAGTTAAAAAAAAAAGAAGAGGGGAATTCATTTGTATTACAAATTTCCCGCGTAGGTGTCCGTGGTGACTTCAACCCCCAAGAACATCAAACCCATGTCGAAGGCATTTGTGGCATTGCTTGCAATCCCGCACGGAAGGTAGATTCAAATTGCCCAATTTTTTAATTTCATGTTGCAAAAAATATACATGTGGTGGTTAATTGTCCTAGTTTAATCTCATAAAACCATAGAACTGTGATTGAGGAGTGAGCGTTCAATTTTGTACCAGCAATCCCTTCCTCCCGTATACGCGCATGTTGATTGTTCACATGAGATAACATCTCTTTGCAGCATCGTATCAAACAATTCACAAGCCTCGTCCATGTTTCCATATTTTGCATTCATGTCAAGCAGGGAATTTGCAAGTACAACACCTAACAAAATTCCTCTATCCATTATGCTTTGATGGATGTCCATACCCTGTTCCAAAGCTCCTATTTTTGCACACACAGGGAGGATGCTGGCAAAGGTTGTGGAATTTGGCTTTATTCCTTCCAATTTCATTTGCTTGAAAGTGTCTAAAGCCTTTTTGACAAAACCATTTTGTGCATATCTAGCAATCGTTGCAGTCCATGAGACAACATTTCTTTTAGGCATTCTATCAAACAGTTCATGTGCCTTGTCTATGCTTCCACATTTTGCATACATGTCTACCAGGGTAGTTGCAACTACAACATTTGACAAAATTCTTCTATCCTTTATGCTTCGATGAATGTCTATACCCTGTTCCAAATCTCCCATTTTGGCACATGCGGGAAGGATAGTAGCAATGGTCGTGGAATTTGTCTTTACACCTACTGATTGCATTTGCTTGAAAGTTTCTAAAGCCTTCTCAACAAATCCATTTTGTGCATATCCGGCAATCATTGCAGTCCAGGAAACCACATTTCTTCGAGGCATACAAATAAGTGAATTTGATATTCAAAACTATCTACAATGAATTCAATTCTTGTTGATTAGTCATTTATGTTTGCAATAAGCATCCTTCTTTGTTTTTCTTAATCTTTATTCATAGTTATGTGCATATTTCACATTCTATAATTAGGATATCAATTGCTATGGCTGAACACTAGCATGATGTTTGTGTTGTGGTATAGATGTGTGGAAACATAATTATGGGATTGTTATATTATAGAGATCATAAATCTAGATATCGCATATTAGTTCTAGCTCTTCTTGGATTGAGTCTAAAGTTGACAATGGACATACAGTCATAAAGCCATTATTAGCCGATCTATCCATTTCTAGTAAAGACAATTGAGAAAGTCATTTTGATATTGAGAGTTTCTTATCCATTTACCTATTGATCATTATTAAGCCATAATATTTAGGTCTATTTATCTCTCTTGCAAAACCTCTGTAAGTGTCCTAGATTGTCCCTACTACTCACTCTTCAATGAAATAGTGGATTTCTAAAGATTTGTTGCACAAGATTGTGTTGAATGTATCAACAAGGCTAGCATGGAAGGCATGTTCAAGCTTCCACTTGTACAACTTACAACAAATGATTTGTTGATAGAAGAAATTCTTGTAATAGGGATACAATCAAAAGACAAGTAAGTACTTACAAACCTCCTCACTTGAAAGTAAAATCTGTGTATAAAAAGAGTACATTGAATCCCAATCCATAAACACAATAGAGATACCGATGGAGACTTAATTGGATGTAGCATGTCACACCAAAGTTGTTAGAGTATGCTAAGCTAGTACATAATGTTTCCTAAAGCCACATTAGTATTTTACCCAGATCATTATCTACCAAAACTAACTATAGTAATCCTTTTGAGGATTCATTTCATGGTGCTAGATGTTCATTTAGTTCCACTTCTTGTTGGAGAAAAGAACAGTTATTTCTTGAGGTAGATGAATATCCCATCAATAAAGGACAAGACCCTGTCTAGAATATAACAAATTCTACTCCAACAAAAGATCATGGGGGTTTCACTAGAGATATTGAATAAGAGATAGGATTCTACTGCTGCATTAAAAGAATTGGAATGTTCTTCATTTATTGATGTAAACTCTTTGTGATGCCACCACAACCAACAAAGGTGTAAAAAGTTGTTTGCAATGCATGGATTTTAGGATTGTCTTTTGAGAAAACAGAATTAAAGTATGGAAGCAGGATCTGCCAGCTCCTGAGGGAATCTTGATGAAAAATAACTGTAAAATATTTGGGCGAGCTTATATGCAAAAACTCATGCTTCCTGGTGGGTTTATGTACAGAAATAAGCACGAATTAAGTGGTAAAGGTGCTTCTGGAAACAAGAGGGACAGAGAGGCAGTGGAAGTGAAAACTTCTAGTGTTGTGTCTGCTCCATCTCAAAATGGGAATGGCGAAGGTGCTGTAAGAGGAGCTGAGAAGGGTGATGGAAGAAGTGGGGGTGTTTACATTCCCCCATTTAAGTTGGCTCAAATGATGAAAGATGTGGAAGACAAGAGCAGTGTGGAATACCAGTGCATCACATGGGATGCCCTTCGGAAGAGTATCAATGGGTTAGTAAACAAGGTAAATGCATCTAACATCAAGAACATCATTCCAAAGTTGTTTGCAGAGAATCTCATCCGTGGGAGGGGTCTATTTTGTAGGTCTTGTATGAAATCCCAAATGGCATCCCCCGGATTTACAGATGTTTTTGCTGTGTTGGTTGCTGTGGTAAATACAAAATTTCCTGAAGTTGGCAATCTTCTTTTGCGAAGAATTATTTTGTAGCTTCAAAGGGCATACAAACGCAATGACAAGCACATGTTGATAGTAGTAGCCAAATTCATAGCTCATTTAGTGAATCAACAAGTTGCACATGAGATCATTGCTTTGGAACTTCTCACCCTTTTAATAGAGAACCCCACAGATGATAGTGTAGAGGTTACTATTGGGTTCGTGAAAGAATGTGGTTCTGTATTGCAAGACCTTTCACCCAAAGGTCTCTATGGGATTTTTGAAAGATTTAGAGGTATTCTCCATGAGGGGGAAATTGACAAACGAGTACAGGTTTTAATCAAAGGCCTTTTTGCATTTTGCAAAGCTAAGTTCGAGGGTCATCCAGCTTTGTGTCCAGATCAGTTAACACATGAAGTTTTCCTAGAAGATGAACTTGATCAAGAGGCTAGTTTGGATGTTTTCAAGCCAGGTCCTGATTTCTTAGAGCATGAGGCAACCTATGAAAAACTGAAGAAAGATATCCTTGGAGATGCTTCTTCAGATGAAGCAGAAGGGGAGAATGATTCAGGTGATGATTCAGATGATGATGATGATGATGATGATGAAGAGGAAGGTGAGGAAGCATTGAGAATATAGGATGAGACAGAGACAAACTTGGTCAATTTAAGATGTACAATTTATTTGACAATCATGTCAAGTGTTGATTTTGAGGAAGCTGGTCATAAGCTACTAAAGATCAAGCTTCAACCTGGTCAAGAGAGAACATACCTTCATTATTATGGTATTCTTGGGCAAAGATTTTGTATGATCAATAAAATATATGAGGAATTTTTTGATAAGTGTTTTGTACAATAGTATTCTATGATACACAGACTGGAAACAAATAAACTGCGTAATGTTGCAAAGTTTTTTGCCCACTTACTTGGCACAGATGCTCTTCCATGGCATTGTCTTGCTTATATATGTGATATAGAGGAAGATACTACTTCCTCTTCCCGTATTTTTATAAGATTCTCTTGCAGGAGCTGGCAGAGTAGCTTGGTATATTGTTGCTTAATGAAAGGTTGAACGATCCAACAATGTAGGAGTCTTTTGATTCAATTTCTCCAAAGGAAAATCCCAAAAATTCACGGTTTGCTATCAATTTCTTTACTTCTATTGGTCTTGGTGGTAGCACTGAGAGTTTATGTGAGTATTTGAAGAATATGCCAAGGCTTGTAATGCAGCATCAAAATTCTATTCCTGAGTCAGATGAATCTACCTCTAATGACGATTCTTCTAGTTCATCAGGTTTGTCAGATTCTGATACATCAGACTCAGATTCTGAGAGTGAAACTGACAATGAGAGCCGTAAGGAGTCACCAAGAAAGAAAAATAATTCAAAGAATGACAATGAGTATGGAAAAACAAGAAGAAAGAAAAGGGCAAGGGCATCTGACTCGGAGGATGGAAGTGACAGTGATAAAATCAGAAGGAAAAAGAAAAGGAATTAAAAATCTTTCTAGTCAGTTATTCAAGGCTCCGGTAGACACCATTTTCCTGGACTGTGACAAACAAAAGAATCACTCCCAAGTGATTTGGTTTTATAACAGATGATTATAAGATGCTACAATGTTGTCTTATGTATTTTAATAATTTCTATTTTCTTGCCTGTGAAGAAAGACCATGTCAGACAATATCAATGAACAACAAAATAAGGAGACAATTGCTAGATTGTGGTCTAACTTGAAAAGAAAAGGTGATGGAAAATGTTATTGTCTATGCAAAATTTGTAAGGGGTTAAAGACTAGAAGACTTCTAATCAAAACAACAAAGAAACATTTTAGGCTGCATGGTCACATTGAAGGTGGACATGATTATCGTCCATTGGTAAGTTTTTCATTATATTGTTTTGACAATTTATATAGATAATAAATCACGTGATGATGAGATCATGATCATGGTTTATTTATGTATATCAATTTTATATAAGTCGAGCACCTCGGAGCACATGGTATGGATCAACACAACCCTAAGAATATGGTTTTTGAAGTGGATGAACATGGAGGTGTGAATATCGAAGCTGAAGATAATGATCCCATGGAAGATGATGATCATGAGCCAGAAAACACAATTGAAGATGATGGTACAAATACATTGATCCATGACTCATTTAGTACTCACACAGCTGATCATGATGATGAAGATGACCTTGATGTTGTTCATGATGTCCCTCTACTTGAGAAGGCATCTGAGGCCCTTTATGAAGGCTCGCAAGCAACTCCTCTCCGTTATATTGTTGTTGGTGAACTTGAAGGTTATGAATGGTTTATCCAACATAACAATGTCACGTATGTTAAGGCATGTCATATATGTCATAATAAACTGTGAATCATGTTGTACCATTAATATTCTTTATTATAACAAATTATATTTTGTTGTTGTAGATTGATAGGTGAGTTTTTGTTACCACCATCAAATATTCTACCTCGCTCATACTGAGAATTATCTGCCGTTATTAAAGATATTGGAATGGAGTATCAAGAAATAGATGCTTGTCCCAATGATCATATTATATATCATAAACAACATGAATTTCGAACTGAATGCCCTGAATGTCATATCAGTAGATATCAAACAGATCAAATAACAAAAAGGGTTCCTCGCAAGGTTCTTCACTATATTCCCATTATTCCACGTATGCAACGATTATTCAAGTGCACTAGCTTGGCACAATTTATGGATTACCATGCATGCAATAGAAGTTGAGATGATATTATTCAAATGCCTACGAATGGTTCAGCATTTATGGACATAGAGGAAAAGTGGCCACACTTAAAAGAAGAACCTCGTAATCTCAGGCTTTCATTGGCAACGGATGGTGTCAATCCATTTGGAGAGATGAGATCTGTTTACTCAGTGTGGCCTATTTTTGTTATCAACAATAACATTCCTCCATGGATCTCAATAAAGAGGGAGCACATAATGTTGGCAATGATTGTTCCAGGTATTTTATCATTTAAATATAGTCGTCTAAATTTAATTATAAATATTGCAGTAAAATGGTCATAATAATTATGTAATGTTTTTATTCATTCAATTAGGTAAGTACCAAGTTAAAGATATGAATGTATATATCGAGCCTCTTATCGATGAGTTGTTGGAGTTATGGAATGGTGTCACTATGTATGACATCTCTAGACCAATAGGACAAAGACAATTTCAATTCTATGTGATGCTTCTATGGACAATACACGATGCCCTGGGGATAACACATTTTTGTGGTATGTTATAGTGTTTAAGTTGTGCATGAACATTATAATTCAAAAAATTATCATATTTAATCCAATTATACATTATCTTGTAGGTCTTCAAACAAAGGGAAAATTTGCATGTCCTGTTTGTGGTCCAAAGATGAAATCTCGTCATTCAAAAAGTTTAGGAAAGCAGGTGTTTGATGAGTATAGGAACTTTCTCCACAAAAATCATAAATATCAAAATACTGAAAAAAATCTTTTCAATGGGAAAGAAGAGAATACATCAAAGCCACGAAGAATGACACCTCACCTGTGGAAGTTGGAATATAATAGAATTAATCGTCAAGGTAATGCCATTCCATCTATTGGTTTGTCATAAAACATCTTTTCTATTTTGTTTTGTTGATTGATGATGTGATTGATGATCATGAAGGTCGTGAAGGCATAAATGACCACCTTCCTAAGGGAATAAAAAGTTATCCCCAACAATTTAGTAGGTTGCCCTACTACGAGCAGTTACAAATTTTCCATTTGTTTGATAGTATGCATATTGGAAAGAATATAATAGAGACATTATGGAAAATATTGGATGGAAGGCGTGACAAAGAAAAAATTGTCAAAATATGTAGTGACATTCAGGATTCCAATCATGCAATGATAAATGTCATTCAATCAAATAGCCATGGAGACCAGATTAATATAAGTGAGCTTCCTTGGTTATTAATGGACCAGCAAAGCAATACTATAAAATAAGTCATACGAAAAATTCGATTTCCCACAGGATTTGCTACGAACATAAACAATCTCATATCAAAGAAAAGTGAATTTGGGCCAGGGATGAAAACGCATGATTGGCATACCTTCATTAAGGTAATTCATGTTCTTGTGTTTTTAATATGTATTTAAGTACTGCACGTACGTGTACTTTTCATTATGTTACAAAAAAATGAAAAGATAATTTTATAATTGTTGTAGTACGTTCTACCTCTATCTCTCCTAGACGACTTCAAAAATAATATCAAGCAAGTCATATATGATCCTGGAAAATACATGAGGTAAGTAGTGATATTTGTTTAGTTCGTTGTATAGATATTATATTTGCGATTTGTTTTACTTCTTATGTAATATATTTTTTTGCGTCTTGAATACCTTGTAGGTGGTTGTCATGTAAAGAAATCCATAAAGACAATATAAAATATTGGAAGAGAAAAATTCCTCATTTAATGTGTGAAATGCAAAAGTGTCTACCTCCAACTTTTTTCAATGCACAAGAACACTACCTCATACACCAAGTTGAGGAGATTGAATTGTGTGGACTTGTACACACTAGATCAATGTGGATGGTTGAGAGGAACTTGAAATTTTTGAAGGGTTTGGTTTGACAAAGAGCACATCCTGAGGGTTCTATGGTGGAGGGATATATGGTATACCGGACTATGGTGTATACTTTTGAATATCTTCCTAAGTTTGTAGCAAAGATCCACGTGAATCGCATTTGGGAGGGAGTACTTGACAAGGAAAGGTAGATTGAGGAAAGTGAGAGGTAATTATAAGATGTTATTATAGTTAATTAATTCTTAATCTTCAAAATAAATCGATTGTAAGACATCTATTTATTTTTTGTACAGTTGGTCGAGAGTGGGATGCACTACATTTGTATATTGCAAACAATCTTGATTGGATGACGGTATGGATTGAACATTGTCAACATTCTGGACACATGTTAAATAGAAGGTGTGGCTTCATTGGTTAAAGAATCATATTGTAATGGAGATTCCAATGTTACGCAAAGGGAAATTGATTTAGCATATGGTTTAAGAGATAAACAGGTATGTATAAATTTATTAATCACCCATATGTTTATCAACTCACAATGCAATAAATTTTACATGTTTGACATATCGCAGGTCAAACACCACAACGCTATGTGCTGCAATGGTCATAAATTTCGCATAAAAAAGTTGGATGACACGAAGAAAACTTGTGATTTTGGCATCACTGCAATCTTTGAGGTGATAAATATTTCATCGAGAAATGACATTCATCCTCAACAGTCTCAAAATTGATACTATGGCATTTTGGATGATATACTTGAGTGTGACTTTAATTCCTTCAAATTAGTTTTGTTCATCATCAAATGGTACAAGCTATGATTGAATAAAAATGATCCTAATAGAATTGTTATTGAACATGATAATGGTTTTATAATGCTAAATACAGGGTCATTTGAACCAGTTGGGGATGAGCCCTATGTTCTTCCAAGCCAATGTGAGTAAGTATTTTACTTAGAGAAACCGGGTTGGTCATTTGTTGTTAGACATGATCCAAGAGGAAGGCCGATAAAGTATAATGTGATGGAAGAAGAAGATACCGAAGAAGTAGAAGATGAAGTGGATGATGATCATGATTGACAGTTGCACAATAACAATGAAGAAGAACAAGAAGAACAAGAAGAACAAGAAGAAGAAGAAGATGATGATGATGATGATGATGATGATGATGATGATGACGGTGATGGTGATGATGGTGATGATGATGGCGAAGATGTCGATGATGATGATGATGATGACGACGATGATGATGATGATGATGATGATGATGATGATTATGATGATGATGGCGATGATGACCTTGATGTTCATGATGATGAAGAATGAAATGTATGAGGAATGCGATTAGTATATTATCTATTTAATATTGACTTCTTGATAGATTTTTTTTTACATAATTAATTCATTCTGTTTTGAATTCTAATGCCATTACATAATTAATTCATGATGCACCTTTTAATATAGATATGGAGATAGGGAGTGTGACTATTTATGTGACAATTTTTAAACTGTGTTTATTTATGGAAATTGGATTGTTTATTAGCTATGTGACTATTTATGTGACCATTTAGTTGAGGATCCTGCATAGTCTACATAAAGTAAAGGTAAGGAATTAAAAAATTTACAATGATTTTGATGACAACATCTTTTTATTATTTAATACTCTTTTTGTCTACAAAGTTCATGTTGTTCATGTTGTGTATGATGTAATTTCGCTAACGTTTTTTATATTTTTTCTTTGTCATAGGCCGACATGGATCCATCACATATCGTAGACAGAGATGTACCTTGAGACACTTCTACCGAGCAAGTAAACCTCATTGTCATTGTACAAATTAGGTAGAAGCAAACTGTTACATTATTATGTTCTTTTTTTCAGTGATTTATACTAATTTTGTAATTGTTAATGATATTCTTGACACAGACGGATGTTTGGGGAAAGGGAAAGGGAGTTGCAGTACTTGAGCACCTTTCTATGGATGTGGAATCATTAGGGTTAAGCAATGATGACCTTGAAGATCCCATAGACCTTGTGAAATTCTTTAAAATGCCTCTTATAAAAATTAGAAAAGAGATTGTTTTTTTGGTAGCCGTGCATCCTACCACTGATGAGATATGACAGAGGGTCGAATTATTGTATAAGACAACAGAAAACTTGCAAGTAAGCAATAATGAAAGCTTTAATTATAACAAAAGTTCAATAATGGTTTATATTTTATTCTATTTTTTATGTCATTAACTAAAATATGTACGTATTGTTTTTACAGCAATTTATCCGCCCTCATGAAAGTCATTCCTACGATCAGGGTGTTGCAGGATCAAGTGATAATGATTTTCTTGTATTATCATTTGCTTGGCTTATCACTCTGAGTACCCAAAACACATCATACTTGATACTATCAATTTTCAAAATAAAGGTTCATCCTTGTTTACAATTCTTGCACTTTTCATATATTTAATGTTTGATATATTTAATGTATTATTCTTTAGGTGTTGTCAATGTTACTGTGCAAATGCCGACATCGCCTCATCAGAGGTCACCCTCACCTGTATTGCTGACTGCAATGTCACCAACACGTAGCATGTAGACATCCTCTAGTGCACGTCATATTGGCCCACCCACTATTGCTAGATCCCTCTTTTGCTCTATCTTATGTCATGTGTTTATTTCCCTTCAAGTGTTCTTTCTTGAATTCTAATGCCATTTCATAGTGGATTCAATTTTTGTAGGAGAAGATGCACATGAGGACATGCCACAGGTGACTACTACTAATAACATAGCATCGTTTCTTGGATCTTCTCATATTGCTAGTACGGGAACATTGCAGGCCACATTCATGGTGAGCGACGAAGAAATGCTTCCCTTAAAGATACAAAAGGTTCCAAGTACTTTAAAATTATTATTATATATACTCTAATTGTAATTTACTTTATGATCACTCTGTTAGGCCCAATATAGAAAGCTAATGTACTGAGAGGGGAGGGGTGAATCAGTACTCCAAAACTTTTCCTTGATAATAACCTTACTGTTATGCATAAAGAGAGTAGTGCAGTAACATAAAATAAAACTATAATCAACAGATAACAATCATACATGATTCACTCCATAACACATATATTTTGGTCACGTAGAAACTCTTGGTTAGAGAGAAAAACTGTGGTGGGGATGGCACCCACAACTTCACTATTGCAATAATAAAGAATGCTCGGTTAGAGCTACATTTAGCTATTTTTGATATCTTACCCTATTAGGAGTATTAAGATCAGTTAGATCTACCTTACTAAAGGATTTTTATAACACTATATAAGTGTACCACCTGGTTAAAGGATTTACAATTTATAGACTTGGTCAGAGTCTTTTACCCTATTAAAGGTTTCTCTTACAACTTCAAAATATTACAGTATAATCATTACAAATATCTACAACTTTACATCTGAAATGCTAAAGCAGATTCTATGTGCTCTGAATAAGATTACCTAGCTTGTAGCATACCTTGGTAACCCATAATAAAACTCGGTAAACCCTTTTGTTTACTCTATTCTTTGACTGTTCACTAATAACCTTCTCGGTGACCTCTCTGTGTCTCTATAATAGTCTTCCTTCATGCATACACACTGCTATCTCATTGCATCTCATACCATATCATGTCTAACCCTAGAATCATGCTATATATATAGATCTCTTACAGCAGTTATCTGATTCATTGCTTCGATCTTACAAAAAGATTCTTTGAATGAATAACTAAACAAAATATCTCATAGGTTAGATTGGCCTTGTAATCATACACAATCTCCTAATGCAACTCCCAATGCAAAAATAGTTATATGTGCCTTGATCTTGTAACACGTTTTCATGTGCATGTCCAAGTTCAATTTATCTGGTAAAACATTTCACTCGGTGAATATCAACTCGGTGAGTTAACTTTACCACTTGGTAGCCATGAAACTTTACTCGATAAATAGCTCGGTGAATACTGTGTTCTGTGACTGCTTTCTTCAGTAACCGACTAGACTATTCATACCGACTTCTCTGTGTGTACTGACTGCATGATTCGGTAATACTAACCGACTAGAATATAGTATGACTTTGGATATGAAGCTAATGGCAATTTGATAAGTAGTAACAATCTCCCCTTTTGACATTAGTTGAGATGTTTGACAAAAACTACTTACAAAGTCATAACTCAAAAAACTATATACATGACAAAATGACTATACTTGACAATATGTACAATAGTCAATAGTATATGCAGATATACTCCCCTTATCATTATCCTATACATAACTCTGAATTTTGCATGTTTGGTTATGTTCTGTACTTGTGTGCTCTGAATGCTCTGTATATTTTGCTCGGTATACTCCCCTTGTATACAATACTCAAAACTGTGTTATCAAAACTGTACTATGCTCCAAGTGTAGAATTACTCCCCCTTTGCTCAGCTTTCCTCTATCTAGTAACATAATATTACTCCCCCTTTTTTGACAAATATTAAAAACTTAATTTGCATCCGAAGGTGGTAACTAATCAAAAATAGTCTTATACTTGGTCTGGGCGTCAGTGAGGGCGACTGAGAGTGAGTCCTTGAGACTTTCCATTAATGAGTTATGTGCTTGAACATCAGATAAGAGTGATATCAAGCCATCAAGAGTGCTTCCCTCTTGTGTAGTTGATAAGCTTGTGGCTCGATTGAGCTGCTCTTGGACTGATGAGAGATGAGGAAGGAATAATGTTTGAAGGGTCATTATATCCATCATAATTTTATGCTCTTCAATCCTCAGTTCTAACTGTTGAGCCATGAGCTGTTGTAGCTTTTTGTAAAAATTCTGAACTGAATTAGGCTTAGTGGTCAACTTGAATGAGAGATCAGTGATCTCTTTCTCAATTGCATCAGTTTTATTTTTGATGTCTTTAATAAATAAAGAAAATGTACACAATTTCTAGAATAAATAAAAAATGTGCTTGAGTTGAGGGGACAACTCAACAATGAATTTGACAAGTTTTACCTTGCCAACAGCAATTGATTTTTGGACTTCCTCTATCATTTTTGCTATGAGCTCTTTAACCTTGAGCTTGCTTGGGTACTCGGATGCATCAACTCTAGATGTTTCAATCTGATTAAGGAGTTCATCCAACTGAATATGGATGGCTGCATCGGTTGACACTATTGCTGATGGTAGCATTTTTGTGAGCAGTGTCCTAACCTTTTGAAGTACCTTGTTCTTTTTCTGTATGGCCAGTTGCTTCTCCTGTTCAACCTTTTCTTTGCATAGTTCATCGAATTCAATGAGTGCTTGCCCTTTTAATTTGGAAATGTTGACATTGGGCAACATGATCGGTTTAGATAAGTCAAATTTAAAACCATGCTTTCTCACCTTCTTCTCTTTTCCTTTGTTCTATGGCACTAAGACAAGTGCTTGTGAGGCTTGTTGTCCCTCGGTAGGTTGCTCGGTAGATGCAACACTTTGGACTGTTCCTATAGCAATTTTAGTGTCTTTGGATGGCTCGGTACTAGGGGTCTTAGTTGTAATATTTGTTGTGCTTGTCTATGCTTGAGACGTTTGATCTTTGGTTGTGTCTGCTGCAGCTTCAGATTTGTTACTTGTATCTTCTACAACTTTAGATTTGTTACCTTCGGTAACTTGTTCGGTGTCCTTGGGAGCTTCGGTTGGGACTGGTGGCTTCACCAGCGGATAAGGCTAAACTTGTTCTAAGACCGATTCACTAGACACAAGTTTTGCATAAGTGGTGCCTTCAATCATTTCCTACTTTGGTGCGGTTTCATCCATTACATCTTCATCAATTTGTATAGTGTCAACCGGGTTTGGTCCTTGCTTGGTGATATCTGGGTCTTGCTCAGTGACATCAACAATTTCAATTTGAGATTGTTCACCAACATCCTTTTGTTTGAAGATCTCCTGCCACTTGGCCTTAGTCTCATTCTCCACATCAATATATAGCCCATTCATCAATTTTAAGGCTCTTTGTTTCACAAGAAATTTTGAATTGTATGTGATCAGATGCTCCTTAATTTCAGCTATGGACATGTTAGGAAATAAATGGACAAGACTTCTTTCTCTTATTTGTCTCTCCGAATCCATTGCATATTTCCACCTATTATCAATATGTGAGTAGAGTTCACTCGAAAGTGACTTTGCTAGTTCTAATGGTGCTAACCGAAACTTCAGAAGTGTACATATGACAACTTCTTCAATCTGTCATTTCTCATCATTATTCCTAGTCTCATACTTAACATATCTAAATCTTGCAAATCCTCCGTATTCTTTAAGATTGGCACAAAAGTTTTCAACACTATGAATGTTTACCTTTTTGCTCTTCACAATCTGGAATTTATTTGCATCATCAGACTCTGTATCACTCGACTCTTTTGCCAAAATGAGTCTCCGAGTAGATTTCTTGTAAGTCTTAGTTACCTTAGGAGTGGCAACAGTCTTTTGCTTCTTTCTCGGTGATGCAGTTGATGCTCTGGTGTTGGGTCTCTTTGTTGGTGGAGTTGACAGGACCTTTGTGATGTCTTGTTTCTTTCTTTTTAGAACTTTTCCCTTTGGCAACTCTGTGCTCAATGTTATTGCAGCCTCCTGTGCTTCTAATTCTTCCTCGGTAATGGCAAGATTACCTTTGATAGGTGTAGATGAGGATTCTTCTCCGAATTTCTCAAATAAAGCTTTTATCATCTTTGTAGCTTTTCTTGTAGCCTTAGGAACTACAATGCTCATTTTTACTTTCTCCTTCACCTCTTCATAGGTTCCATACCTTAGTTCAATTGCATGCCTTGGCAATGATAGATAGGCATCAATTTGTTGTTGTGTGATATCATAATCAATTTCATAACCCATTGGTTGCAGTGATTGAATCCTTGATTCAACAACATTTACATAGCAATAATTAGTGTTGACTTCAAAACATATATTGTCCTTGTATTTTTCGACCAGTTGTGGTGGGATCCTGTACCTGTTGTGCATTTTCTCTTGGAATTTGCTAAAATAATCATCCATGATATCATTAAAGTTATCTCCTAACTTCTTGATGTAATCATTGATCTAATGGGTGATAGGTCGGTGTAGCTCCCATACTACTTTACCGACTGAGGGAAAGAACTTCTCAAAATAGAAAAACATACATACAAGTACTGAACCAAACTTTAGTGTGTTTGCCGAGTTGTTCTTCTTTGGCTTCCTTATTATGTTCAGGTTCTCAAATAAGTTCTTTAGTAGTACTTCACATAAGTCTACTTTCATTCCCTTCTTTACTATTTTGTAGGCCAGGTCCACTGCAGCACATGGTACACTGTTTTCTCTTGCAGATTTGAAAAAATAGTAACCAATAACTCTGATTGCAAATTTTAGTTCAGCATCAGTGACATTATTTAATTTCAGTCCTCGTTAATTAGATTCTACTCTGGTTAGACTGATTAGCTCCTTTTGTGATATCATTTTCTGTGCATGAGCATGATCGTAGATGGGATATCCGATGATTAGGTGAATGACTTCCTTCATGATCTTGAACGGTTTCTCTTGTAGCCACATGAAATCATCATGTACTCTACTCAATACAAACTTAACCCATTGGGGTTTGAACACATGAGGATAGACTAGGGCTTCAGTTAATCCCTTGATTCTGATATGTTCAAATGTACTATCCAGTTTGCCGTCAGTGCATAGTTCATCATATGTGTCACTAATCTCTACATGATCGAGTTCCTCAACATGGCACTTGGTAAAGAATCTAACATCTTCTACCAATAAGACTCGATCCGGGATGAGTGAAAATGCGGTTTTATCATCCGGTTCTGAGGCGACTTTGGGAGTTAGGGAATACTTCAAAGATGGCTTCTCCACATTTTGGACAACTACAGGGTCTTGGATCTTGGGCGCCATGGTAGATCTCGAGTAAAATTCGACAGGTTATCCTTAGGGTTTACAAGTGACTTACTCTTCACACTCGATAGACACTAGCAATTTGACTAGATTGGAAACCAACTAAATAGTGTGAATAGATTGATGTAAATACCTCAAAATTCACTCTGAATGAAGTTTGATCGCTTTGATTTGCTCTGCTCTACTTCTCAAAAACTTGGGTGAATGATAATGACCGCAAAAACACTTTTAAGTACTCAAAAATACCTTATCAGGCTCTGTGCAAGTTAGGTCAAGAAATTAAATGCACTCAGTTCACCTTTTATCGATTTACTCCATTTTCTATTTTCACCGAGTACCCAACTTTGCTTTATTAACTGACTTGACAGGTTTCCTGTATACACTGACTTGACAGGTTTCCTGTATTGTATGCAAACTAACTAATTGCATCTTAACTATGCAGATTTTGAATTTGTTCATAATAAAATAGGAACTGTTATGATTTAACTTTTAAAGAATGCAGTCCCTTCATACCTTTTCTTGACTAATTTGAAATAGGTGCACCTAACTCAGTAGGTAAGGTGCTTTCTTCATTAGACATAATTTCTTTCTTTTCCCAAATCATCTTGAATTTTTCTTTTATCTCCTCAATGTCTCTTCTCAGTTGATCTCTGCAATCTCCAGCTAAATGTCCAGCTTTGTGACAATGAAAACATGCCATACCGGGATTTCTCTATGATCTCCGGTTGTTCATTCCAAACCTTGTAAAATAGTTGGCACTTATATGTCCATATCTTCCACAATATTCACACCATATCTTTGTATTGTAGTCCCATGGTACTACTGCATATTGTCGGTAAGGATCTGTGAGTTTGGTAACTTCTAGTGTTTGCTCGGTGTGGATACTTCATGTAGTTCTTTTGCTTAAACCAACACTTCTCGGTACTATGTCCATATCTATTGCAATTTTTACAAAACCCTTTGAATTTTGCCTTCTGATGGTTGTTAACAGACTTTGTCCTACATTGATTAGGTATGTGACCATATTTATTGCAATTATAACAATATCCATTGGACTTAGAGATATTCGGTTGCTTACCTTTTTTGATCTGGCATATGTTGGCAGTATGACCTTGATTTCCATAGTAGTAGCAAATAGGCTTCTTCCTTTTGATGTTATTCCTTTTTCCAGCTTGTTTTGATGATTCTCCTCTCTCGGTAGTATGCATTCCTTTCTTGGTAGAGTCTTTTCCTTTGTAACCGAGTCCTCCATCTTTGTAGAGTCTTCTTGTATTCATTTGCTCATCCAACATCTTTGATGCTTCATAACTTTTCTCCAATGATTCTTTGGATTTCTTTTCTATTTCAAGTTCACCAGTCAACCTTGATACTTCAAGTTTCAATGATTGATTTTCATCATTCTTCAGAATTGCTTCATGATGTGCATAACCTAGTTGAGCTGTCATATTTTGTTGAATACTAGTTAACCTTATGATTTCATCATCCTTATCAGATACTAGAGCTTCAAGTTGTTGTTTCTCTCTTTGTAGATCTCTTGCTTTATCCTCAACTATCCTTAATGCATCTAGATTTTCAGTCATTTGTGTACTGAAATGTTCATGTTCTCTTTTCATTGCTTTTAGTTGATCAGCCAATCCTTTGTTCTTTTCTTTCAACATTCCAATCATTTCTTTAGTCTCTTCAAATATATTATTCTCAGATGATGTCTCGATTTGTTCCACAAGCTCTTGAGAATCCTGCAAGTCATCAAATAATCTTCTCCTTACTTTCAGAGATTTTTGCATTTGCCTTTGCATGTCTGTAATCACTTGATTTGCATTATCCAGCTCTTCTTGAAGATGCACAATCCTCTAAGATTGTTTGTAGCATTCCATTGCTAAGATCTTTCTCTTTAGGTAGTTAAACCCTTTTCCAAGATTTAAGCTCTGATACCAATTGTTAGGCCCAATATAGAAAGCTATTGTACTAAGAGGGGAGGGGTGAATCAATACTCCAAAACTTTTCCTTGATAATAACCTTACTATTATGCATTAAGAGAATAGTGCAGTAACATAAAATAAAACTATAATCAACAGATAACAATCATACATGATTCACTCCATAACACATATATTTTGGTCATGCAGAAACTCTTGGTTAGAGAGAAAAACTGCGGTGGGGATGGCACCCACAAATTCACTACTGCAATAATAAAGAATGCTCGGTTAGAGCTACATTTAGCTATTTCTGATAGCTTACCCTATTAGGAGTATTAAGATCAGTTAGATCTACCTTACTAAAGGATTTTTACAACACTATATAAGTGTAGCACCTGGTTAAAGGATTTACAATTTATAGACTTGGTTAGAGTCTTTTACCTTGTTAAAGGTTTCTCTTACAACTTCAAAATATTACAATATAATCATTACAAATATCTACAACTTTACATCTAAAATGCTAAAGCAGATTCTATGTGCTCTGAATAAGATTACCTAGCTTGTAGCATACCTCGGTAACCCATAATGAAACTCGGTAAACCCTTCTATTTACTCTGTTCTTTGACAGTTCACTAATAACCTTCTTGGTGACCTCTCTATGTCTCTGTAATAGTCTTCCTTCATGCATACACACTGCTATCTCATTGCATCTCATACCATATCATGTCTAACCCTAGAATCATGCTGTATATATAGATCTCTTACAATGGTGATCTGATTCATTGCTTCGATCTTACAAAAAGATTCTTCGAATGAATAACTAAACAAAATATCTCATAGGTTAGATTGGCCTTGTAATCATACACAATCTCCTAATGCAATTCCCAATGCAAAAATGGTTAGATGTGCCTTGATCTTGTAACACATTTTCATGTGCATGTCCAGGCTCAATGTATTTGGTAAAACATTTCACTCAGTGAATATCAACTCGGTGAGTTAACTTTACCACTCATTAGCCATGAAACTTTACTTGGTAAACAGCTCAGTGAATACTGTGTTCTGTGACTGCTTTCTTTAGTAACCGACTAGACTGTTCATACCGACTTTTGATTTCATATCATTGCTAGAATACTTTTCCTTTGATCCATTTCTTGAAGTGTAATAAATGTAGCTTCAGTTCATTTCTAAATCTAACAGGTTTGTTTTTGCTTTAAAAGGTGGAATGACCAAGAAAAAAGGTTAAAAGATGAATTGACAAACCGAATGGTTGAGTGGTTTGGAAATGACACCTTTGACAAAACAAAGCTCCTTGAAAAAGCTGGAACATATCTAAAGTATGTGAGGGACCAATATAGGACCTATTTGGAGAGGAACCTAAAGTACGAGAATCCCCCCATGATTTCAGAGAGGGAGTGGAAGAACCTGATTTTGGATGCCAAGGAGAGAATTGAAAGGAAAAAAGGAAATACACCAGTAGATGCTAGAAGAAGGTATGGGATACTATTAAGAATGTAATTATGTACTAATTAATTACTTTTTATATTTATATATTCTAACAAATTTCAAACTTTTTATAGACTGAATGACACGTCAAAGGCAACCAAGGCAAGGCAAGAAAAGCACGGGCAACACAAACTCGGCTCTGGTGGTTACATGAAACTTGTTGCATGAATTGTAAGTATCTCATGTAAACTCCCATATTGTCTCAAAATATTAATAAATTGCAAACATTTTTTTTTTATCAAACAATGCAAGCAAAATTCACGGTACCAAGCAAAAATGTAGGGCTCTGAATTCAATAGAGTGCCCACAGAAGATGACAAGAGAATTGCCTACCAGCAAGGCTATTCAGCCATGGCTGATCGACTACGAGAATTGAGTGGGCATACACAACATTCAAGTGCATCCGTCACACAGGTAAATATGCTAAATGGATGTTGTTTCAAATTGAATACTTTACCAATAATCTAATTGATGTTGAGTTCCAACATAAAGTGACTATATTTGTTTTAAATAAGTAAGCAATGATAACAATGTGCATGTCATTGGAATGTAGCCTGCTAATTGTGAAACACCACTTGCACATGAAGGTACAGATGTGCATCCCAATAGTGGAGGTATTCATTTGCTATTCAAATTTATTTATTTAGCTATTAATACAATTAAACATCTTAATTTGTAATTAGAGTAGTAATTAATGTAACCTTTCTTGTTAATATTTTAGAGCATGTAGTCGGTGGTGAGCAAGTGGAGCATGATCTAGGTACACAACCTCAAGAACGTGATGTTCCCCACTCAGGTAAAGAGGACCACTGTTATTGCTTTAAACAAATATAATTGCAATTGGTGTTCAGCATGTTGAGGTTGAGGCTACACAAAATGATGTGGCCCCATCAGGTATAGAGCACAACAATTATGTTCTCTAAATTAATGAAATACTTGTAACAATAATTTTTTTTTTTTTTGAATTTAACCCATTTCTTTGTTATTGCAGAGGACCCCCCTTCGCTTCAGTGTCCTCGTCCTTAGTATAGGACTAGGCATACATTGAAATCATGAGCAGTTGGTGGAACATCTGCAGAGGGGGGAAATGATGAAGACACCGATGTTCCACTTAGTCTTTTCATAGCTTCAAAGAAAAAACAAAGAAAGAAATGATTGTAATCTAACTTATTTGATAATGACTGATTTTTATGTGTTAGTGATTGTAATTATGTGCTAATTAATGGTTATGGATGATATGTGTTAATTAATATTGATGAATGTTGCGTGTTAATTAATGTTAATCAATGTTATGTTTTAATGAACGTTATGTGATATTAATGAATGAATGCTATATTTTATTAATGGTAGAAAGAATTAATGAATGAATGTTATAAGATGTTAACGGGGAATTTAGAGTGATGTTAGGGGGGGGGGAGAAGGGGCTAAATGAGCTTCCACCTTCACGTGGTTGGCCCTATTAAGTAGAGAATATTAAACTATTCTCGAAACCAAGCAAAGCTCAACAAGGTAACACACTTTTCAATATTTCATTATGTTGCACAGTTAATCTTATTGAATAATGTATATTGAATCTTAATTGCAGGGTCCAATAGAGCCAACACGAACAACAACACCATGAGTTGTTGGGTATAATGAACTCCCATATTGTCTTGTCTGTACACGAACAATATGAGCTGCTTCTAGTGTTGATATCCAAGGTGGGACTGCAAAAGTTATGAATATGCCTCATCCTTGTAAGTATTTTTATTACAACTCCTAATGCTTGAGACTAAACTTTGTGTTCTTGATGTTTTTCACTAGTTGTCATAACCTCTGACTTTGATGCTTGTGCCTTAATAGAACTAGATATTTCTTGTATGCATACTTGGTCAAGGACTGCATTATGATGCTATAGGGCTACAAACTAAGATTATTTATTGTATTGAGTTGCACATTTGACATGAGTTGCCCTATGATTGCTATGCCTCTTGAGGTAATAAGGTGTTGTTCTTGTCAAATTTTGACAATGCTGCAACAATGACATGTTATTTGTTGTTAAGGTTTGAAAAGACCTTTTAGAAACTTATACCCTACTCTTTTTCACTTAGTAGACTTGATTATTGTCATTTTATTTGGTACTAGGTATGATGGCCTACTAGCTTTACTGTAGACTGCAATCTCTCTAGACTGTATTTTCTGAGTGTTGTTGTTCTATACTTGACCATCTATTAGGAAAACATAGCTTGAAATGTCCAAAACAATTAATGAATGTGTTGGGTCTCAAATCAATAGATTGGATAGGTTCTAAGAAAATGCCAACTCCTATGATCAAACCCTCCAATTGACTTGGCCAACTTATAGAGTGAACCTACTTGGTTACTAACTCTCTCACTTTAGGCTCTGCAGGACCTAGGCGGGTATACCTACTCACTAGTTGTTTTCAATGACTAATGCTTTTTATAGAAGATTAAGTATCTTGATCTGATTTCCTCCTATCTCAGAATTGCATAAATTCCTAGGATGGAGATATAGCAGATGAGTTCAAGATTGTTGTTGTAGAAATTATTCAATTTCTATGCTTGAAATTTATGTATATACACTATTTCTAGTCTACTCTATATTTCCTACTCAACTACTCATATTGCTTTAAAATGAAATGTGAATTGATGAATTGTATTCTATAGATGACCAATGCCTTTCTTCATTGTTTGGGCTACAAAGTCTTTATATTCCATCGGTCCCTTTTTATGTTAAAGAAACCCTGGGCTTCGTTGACTTCCTATAGTTTTCCATCGAAATGATTTTTCCATTGATATCACTATGCTCCTTCGATGAATGGGTTTGTTGTCTCACCGAAGCCCCTTTGATCCTCTCTTTGTCGTCTTCCACCAATAAAGTTGTATCGGAGACATGCCTTTTAGTCTCCTCGAAACTCATATTCTCATCGAAATCTTTTTGCTGTCTGCTGGGTTTCATGTCGAAGAGACTTTGGACTTCGGTGACTTATTTTTTCGTCCCATTGAAACTCATATCCTTATCGATATCAGTCATGGATGTAGTTTTCTTCTATTTTATCGATATCACTTTTTTGATGAGAATGCTTCTTTCGGTGAATCTTCTTTATCTTGCATCGATCATATTGTTTCTTTGAAATCCTTTTCTCATCGGTGGGGACCACCTCTACTTTCTTCGATACCTTTTGTTGGTGGGACCTATTGTTCTCAAATTTTGATTCCCCCTAAAATCCCTTATAATAAAATAGTAAACGCTGTCTGCAGAAGAGAGATCAAAGAGAAGGAAACTTTGGAACAACATATTACAAGGTTTTACAACCTTCTACACTTCGAACTTATCCAAAGTTCAGGCAGGTATACCTTAGGTGAATTCTTTCACACTTTTAAACAAAATCCATAGTAACCATTATCCAAAAACTAGTGGATCTTATTGCCTTGAGACTAATTGAAACAAATAAATAAGCCTTAATACTCATGTTTCAATGTTGACCTACACGACATGTAAAAGGACAACTACAATTGATACCAGTGCCTTATCCAGGCCACAGAGTTATCTAAGTTTAAACAATACTCCCACAATCAAATATCTCCACATATCCCATCACCTCGACTTCTATAAAACCCCACATATGCCTGACATACATAAGAATTTACCCTTATCAAACTAGACTACATTCATCAAATTCAAAATCTCCCACAAGGAATTTACTAATAGAAATGCTTTATGCATATTTAATTTCCCTCCTGGAAAGAAAAGCTAAGAAACGCCTCTATTTAAGATTGCCTTACAATCCATACTCAAATGAATAACCCTAGATTACACATATTGAAAACAGTAAATATTTGCAAGTAAACTAGAAGATAACACAAAATTTAGGCTTGAAAGTTGATAGTCTATATATTGATATTAATTTTGAGAAAATATTACAAAACTCAGAGTATTCTCCATATGACTAGAAAAAAGCTCAGATAAATTTCTACAGCATTTTCTTACAATTACTTGCGATCATTTTTTAAGGAGTCTTGGTATCCATTTATAATAGTATGGATGCATACAAGCTTTGGACCCTTCAAAAGAAAGTTTGTTACAAACAACCGGTCATTTCAAGAAGTGGTTATAAGTCCTTTTCACCATTTGTGGCTTCCTCTGCTTGTTGTTTTGTTGCAACCTCTTGTAATTGCTCCTGAGCATCTTCTTTCTGTCCCATATACTTATCTTTCCACTCTTGATACACATCATCACTACGCCAAGTAAAACTAGCAATCTTTTGTTTCATATCTTCTAGCCACTTCCAAGTGACTCGTACATGCCCAATCTCTGTTTCTATGAAACCATAATGAGATTTCACTTTTTCAATTTCCTCAATTGTTTGGACAAATAAGGATGTGTCATTAGTACTAATAATTTGATTGATCCTTAGGGACAAATTGTGGTCCACCTCCTTTAACCAAGTCTTCTCTTCCTTTAGCTGGACAAGACCAATGAAACCTCCTGGAAACATTTCAAATTTATGATTTGAATATTCTTTCCTATAAAGTTGGGCTTTTCTTTTTATACCTACTCCTTCCACTGAATGAATATTCATCTCTTTTATAAACTCACATGTGGACCTTAGATTGTCATTCTCTTCTGCATCTGCATGGGAAGAACACATGAGCTCTAACTCTTTACCTCTAGGCACCCACTTATTCAGGATTGGTTCCAAAGTGGCTTCTTCTTCTCTGAATTTGATCAAAATCTTAAGAATCTTCTTTATATTTATGTATACATTGGAGGTTTTGACTGAGTCAGCAAACTTCAAGATGGTGGCTTTCACCTTCTCATCATATTTGTTTGCATACAATGTCTGAGCTTGTTTCAATTTTTCCAACTCATGTTGGACATTTTCAAGTAATTGGGAACTAGAAGGCATAGGAGAAGGGGGATATTCAAAGATGGGACTAGTAGGAGGGGATCTTGCTGGAGAGGAGGCTATCATGAGTGTAGATGATTCACCGGGATGATATTGACCTACCAGTTGACTTTGGAGTCTAGCAATTATGTTATCTCTGTTGGCTATTCCTTCTTTAGCATCATTGTAAGCTTTTAAAATAGTCTCCAACTTCAATTAGAGATTACCCTTTCCTTGTGCCTCTTTCTCTACCACCGCAACACTGAATTTTGCAGTCTCTAGGACTGTGCTTGCAGCTTCCACTACCCCTGTGTCTTGGACTTGGACTCTTTTAACTATCATGCCTCCTAAGAGGCTAGAATCTGATGCATCCTTCCTTCTTTTGTTTTCATCCTTCTTTAAAGACCACATGACAAGAGCAGCATTATCCTTGCTGAATGTCACTCCTTCCATAGGTTTTGTTTCTTTCCTTACTACATCAAGCACTAAGGCATCAGCTATATCCCATTCAGGGAGAATCAACACACCAACCTTTGCTACCATTTCTCTTCCTTTCTCAGGGGTGATTGCTTTGAACTCCTCCATCATTTCTTGCTTAACCTCTTCTTCTACCTGAGTTGTATTTTTAAGAGGCTGTTCACTTTTCCTCTGTTCACATCTAGTCTTGAATTGATCAATATTTTGCTTCCATAGAAATTGTATAAAAGCTTCTGATGTGACAAAATTACTGTTAGCTAGGAATTCTTCACTAGCTTGCTTAACAGTAAGGTCCATTTCTTGGCCCTTTAACTCACCATCAGTCAAATCCATTTCAGCATTAGGTGGCTCTTTGGGCATCCCCTCTTGGGTCTCCTCATAGGTATAGGAAATCTCATTGAGACTCCCTAACTGCAATAATTGTTCAGCTACAGCTTGTTCATCTCCAATGTGGATAGGAGACTGAGATGGAGAATATTGAGGCTCATCAGTTTCAATTTCCTTTCCCACTCTCTGCTTCTTACGGGAATCCTAGATGTCAATGACATCTTCAATTTTCCTCTTCCCTTTTGAAGTGGAAGGCTCACCTATCACTAGCATTATCACAGTGTACTTTGACCTTTTGTGTATTACATAGTCACCAGGTGGGATATCTCTAGCAAAGGTAGGCTTAGCCAATACCATCTTAGCCTTATCAGGCTCATTTTGTATTATGGCCTCCCTCTTTTCTTTTAAGGTCTGCATGAGATCTTCAAAATAAAGAATCAGGAATTTTATTTTCTCCTCAAATGGATTGAAGCTAGAAAGGGGGTCATAGCCAGTGTCAAATTGATGGATAAAATCAAGGGCTTTCTTATATGCCACCCACTTCTCCTTCCTCAGATCTTGCTCATCTAAGATGAATTCATTTCTAATCAAATCTTTTGGGAACTGAAATTGATGTGGCCTACCTCTGCACACTGCTCTTTTTCTGAACATGCTATTGAAAAAATCCTCGGGGTCTGCACATCTTGACACTGTAGTAGACAACCTATATGGATTAAAGAATTCTTCAAAAAATATCCATTTACCCTTAGTGATCACAAAATGGTGAGCCATGGTAATAGTTGGGAAAATAGTCCCTTTACCTCTATTGGTTAGCTCTACTTCTTGTACTCCCCCAATTTGTCTCAGGACTTCTACAATCCTTATCTTCAATGGGACTTGATAGGGTAGTAAAAAGGGGGTGCCTCTAAATCCAAACACTCTAAAAATAGTAGACACAAGGTACAAATATATGTCTTCCCAATTGTGAACAATCTTGATATCCTCTGTAAACTCCTTTGGTCTGAGAAACTCCAAAAGAGCCTTAGGAATTCTAGGGTTTTCTCTGCATAGAAGAATCCTAATTTTAGATGCAAAGCATCTATCAAACTTTAAATAACTTGCATCTTCTCTATCCCAAGATAGAACAATACTCCACAATTGCACTGGCATCTCCTCTTTATCCTTGACCTTAATCAGGCCCATCTCCTTTCCAAAATAATCAACCCCTTTGAATGGAAACATATGCATTAACATGGAGTACAATCCAAATGGCCTATCCACCTTACCATTTTTTATTCCTACTAGCCCTTTATGAATTGCATCAGCAAGGTATGAGGCATAATCAAATGTTATTGCTAGGGAGGGGTTTAGAATTTGTGCAATCATTAACATATAATGGGTTGGCATATTCTTTTCAGCATCCTCTCCAAAAATCTGGCGTAATGCCCAATACATACCCTTAGCTCTCAGAGTGAATAGGTTGAGAGAGAATGGTTCCATTGTTCTGGGGCCTACAACTATTAACCCCCCTATCTTTACAAAGAATTCTTTCAATGGGCCACTTCTAAGATGATCCCTTTGTGTGTTGTAAACCTGGGCTAACGACTCAAAGTCAATAGGTTCTAACAAACTGGAGGACTCACTGAGTTTAAACACTTTCTTGAATTCATCTTCATTTATCTCAATCAAGACCAGTCCCTTTATGTTCCTGATGCATCTTGCCACAGAGTCATAATTTTGTGCAATCAAGGCTAACAAATCTACATCCATAAAAACACCTGGGACCACAAGCTTTCCTACATCTTGCTCCCATATGCCATTCAACCAATTACCCTTATCATAAAGGCCATCTCCAATTTTTAGACGAGGGTTCTTAGGTACTAGCTCTTTGGCCTTAGCCCCAACATTGGTGGACATGGTTAATTGCTCTAAAAAATCATCATAGATATTTCGGTCCTGGTAATTCACCTTCCCTGGCAATTCTCTTCTGGGTGCCATTCTAGTCAAACAATTATACCACTAGCAACTAGCATAGACCTCTAATGAAGTAATTCACACAGCAGTATTTGAGAACAAACCAAGAGTTATCAAGAAAAGCACAAGAAACCTGATTATTCGCTTGAAGAAAATCGCTCTGCAACAATTCGCCCTGCAACAAACTTCGATGAAATAATACTTAGCAATCAAGTTGATGTGGACTCAAAAAAGACAAGTTGGCATTTAAGTTTTAGAAATTAAGTCCGCGTGCTTCGGCTTTCTTTTCAGAATTGAATTCGCCAAATCAAATTCAAAACTGGCTCCAATGGGTCATAATTCCTCTAAGTCTTTCCTCTGTTTCGCTCTTTCGCTATTTCGCTGAATATAAAACCCATGCTCTTTTCTTTTGTGAAACAACGTCGGCCATTGGATCATGAGAACTTGCATTGCCTTTATCTCCGTTTGATCTCTTTGCTTTAGTGTTGGGCCCTACCTCCTTTTTGCCAATTCGCAGACTTTAATAGTCATTCACTTTTCCTTCACAAGGCCGTGCCAAGCGTTCGATCAAACTCAAATCACCCAGCCTTTAACTCCAACTGGGACCGTCAATCCTTTTAATTAACCACACCTCATCTTGACGGCTAACAGTTTTCACCATTTTGCTGAGGTTAAGCTACAGGCATCTTAGGGCCACGAAACAATGAGAAGCATTGGATCAATCTTGAGATGAATGCCTTTTAAGTGGGCTCTTTACCTAGGAATTACTTACCCCACTTGTTCTTTGGTTAATAAATGCCACATGGCAGTCGGCCATTAGCCCTGGAAACTTCTTTTGTTTCCACCTTTAATCCACCACATGTTCCCTTTTACTATTCCCACATAACTGTTGGTTACACCTTAGGTGGGCCCTCAACCACTTTTAGAGCCACGTGGCATTTGAAACATCGCTATCAAGCTCTACAAAAAGTGGCAGCTGTTATGCCACATCACACCTTCATGTGAATTCCACCTATCTTTCGCGACTTTGCGAACATTATACTTCGTTTGGCTTGTGGCCGCGAATCAACGCGAGCCATTGCTCTTTTTCCAACCCAATCAATCTTTAACCAAAGAAGACCACTTATCTCTGGGACCCACCAAACCCTTTCACCACTTTGCGAAGGTTAAAACACATTCAACTTGATCTCACGAAACCACGCTATCCATCCAATCAGATGAAACTTGATCGGTGTTTAGCTTTGGTCCAAACCTATATGCCAGGTCCACCTTCGCCTTTCGCTACTTCGCAGAAACTAAGTTTCGAGCACTTTTTGGTCGCGAATCAACGCGGGCTGTTAGATCAATAGAAAATCGCATGATACTTATAAGGCCCGACGGACATTAGAAAAGGCAGATTAAAAGCGAACAAGAATAAAATATTTAAAGGGACTACCTAGGTAAATGACAAGGGGAGAACACTTTTATGATAAATGGACCCATCGCTTAAGTGAATAAAGTAACGCCAAATTAGAAACCAAAAGGGCTTTTCTCAGGTATTGAAGCGACTTAAAACCTAAACCGTGAACCCCTTAGGATTTAAAACAAATTGAAAGAACATAGGCATACCAGACACATAATTTTCAAAAAACCTATCCATTTATGGACTGAGAACATCCATTTTTAAAACAGTGATAACAGGACTATCCCTTTCGGTGAGTCTTTTTGCACCGATAGTGTTATATCCTTGAAGACCTTTTCTTGTCAATGAGAACCATCTCCACTTTCCTCGATATCTTTTATCGATGGAGTTACTATCTTCGATGAGTCCTTTCTGAAGTTCATCAGCGTTTGCTTTCTTTGATGCCCTTTTTATATCGATGAGACATCACTGGGTCTCATCGATACTATTTGAATCTTAGATACTTCGATAGAATGCTTTTAGACTTGTTCGATAACTTATGGGTTATTATGGTATCAATAAAAATAATGATTTCTTCCAAAGAGAGATGGCTTCTATTGATGAAACCATGTGTATTGAAGACATGCCTTTTAGTCTCCTTGAAACTCATTCTCATTGAAATCTTTTTGCTATCCTCTAGGTTTCATGTTGAAGAGACTTTGGACTTTAGTGACTTCTTTTGTCCTCTCATCAAAACTCATATCCTTATCGATACCATTCAGTGATGTAGTTTTCTTCTGTTTTATCGATATCACTTTTTCGATGAGAATGCTTCTTTCGGTGAATCTTCTTTATCTTGCATCGATGATATTATTTCTTCAAAAGCCTTTTCTCATCGGTGGGAGCCACCTCTGCTTTCTTCGATACCTTTTGTTAGTGGGACCATCCCTTTCAGTGAGTCTTTTTGCACCGATAGTGTTATATCCTCGAAGACCTTTTCTTGTCAATGAGAACCATCTCCACTTTCCTCGATATCTTTTATCGATGGAGTTACTGTCTTCGATGAGTCCTTTTTGAAGTTCATTGGTGTTTTCTTTCTTTGATGCCCCTTTTATATCGATGAGACATCGCTGGGTCTCATCGATATTGTTTGAATCTTAGATACTTCGATAGAATGCTTTTAGCCAAGAAAGAAGTCCTTATCGCTGGGTCTCGCCAAACCTTTTCGCTACTACGCGATAGTTAACTTTCGGGCATGTTGAGTTCATGAATCCATGCGGGCCATCCGATTGACTGAGATTTGCACGACAATTACAAGGCCTGATGGTCATTAGAAAAGGCAATTTAAAGGCGAATAAAATTAAAACATTTAAAAGGACCGCCTAGGTAAAAAACAATGGGGGGAACACTTTACATTACAAAAGGACCCATTACTTAAGTGAATAAAGTAACATGGAAATAGAATTATAAGGGTTTTTTCTCAGACATTTTGAAAGTGATTAAACCTAAACCCTAAACCCTCTTTAGGACCCAAAGCAATAGAAGTCACAAGGCCATACGAGACCCAAGAATTTCATAGACTTAGCCAATTATGGAAAAGAATACCCATTTTTTAAACAGTGATAACAGTAACCTCTGAACCTTTATCTCTTCCCTCAAAAATGAAACTTGCCATTTGAATTCCTTTCTCATATTGATTAGCTTAATAATATTTGTTCAATGTTTTTTATCGTTAAAAGATTACCTTCCTTTTAGATAAATTAGTTAGATTCTTTTTATGTTGAAGAACATTTAGTTAGTTTTCTCCTTCAACTGAAGTAGTTATGTTTTATTTTGAAATGCTCAATTTTTTATCTTAATATAGATCACAATTTATTTTCTTTAAGTATAGAATTAATGGAATATTACATATGGTATCAAAGCAACCAAGTTCAACATTGAACCTCAGGATTTCCACCTATAAACAAAACTATATACATATGCAGGTGCACCATGGTTGAGATAATATGCATGCATACTATATACAAAACTATATTCGCAAGTAAATCTTTTATTCAAATCCACAATATGAAACACAGAGTTTTACTGGAAGAACACAAGTAACCTTATCTCCTTTAGATAATATCACAAGCAACTGCCTATAGAAAGATGCAGTAATCCACAGCATATACACAAAGGAAAGACAACTAATTATATTATGTATGTTCTCAAAATGGTACAATAGTAAGCCTGAGGCTATATTCTACTTCTTCTCTAATGATCCTTATTGTTACAAAAATTCCCTCATTTATATGAGGGTATACATTGTCACCAAGCATCGTGGCTTTTCAGCACATAACTATTAATTAGCACTTTTGTTAACAAACTGGAAGATAAACAAGTTCAATAGTCCTATGTGTTCAATGTACTTATCATCTTTATACATTAGAACATCATTGTTTAGTGACCTCATGTCACTTTCTATCTGGAAATGATTGGATAGAATATTGTTACCGCAAAGTGACAAATCTTTGTCCTGATCCAACTCTGCTACTGCTCAATTCTTCTCATCACTGAACTCTTGTTTCCATTGTTCCAATGATACTAACTCACCATTACTGTAAAAAGAGGGCACCCTAGGGGTATTCCCATCGTCCAAACTTTGATGCTCTTTCCTTAAGTGATTTGCCAATTCATCATGGGACTTCAAGTGAGCCTCGGCTTCAATTTTCTCACCTGGATTCATCAGATTGTTTTCATTCACCAAGCCTTCCAACCGAGACCTGAGCCTTTCATGCTCTTTCATAGCTTTGATTGTTCCAGTGTATGTCTTCCAATAGATTTCTGCAACCTGCATCATACTTTTGAATCTATGGTCAACGACCTCGAGAACTAACTTATCCATATTTTGTTGTTCCTTTTTTAGTTGCCGAGATGTCTTTTCGGCCCTGTTTCTCCAATACATAGCGTCTGTCAAGGCATCCATGGCATCTCTGTCAACATCGTATGTCATCCGTGTTTGACTAGTACTTGTATCAATCTGAAGCAATCTTGCTTGCAACCTCTGTTTTGCTTCATCGGTTTTCTCATATAGGCTTTCGTATGTACAGTTTTCTTGGACCAGAAACTCTATCTAATCTTGGTTCAGTTTAGTGACATCCAAATTTAGTTTGGCAGTTGTTCTAGGGTCAGTCTTTCCAACTTGCTGCACCATCAAATGTCCAAAAGCTTCTTCTGTATCAACCAATATAGGTCTTTTATCTTTGGGATAGATAGCCCACTGTAGAAGAGCCTTCTGATCTGGATCATATCCTGATCCTCTAAAGAGTTTATCAATCTCTTTTGGCATCATTTTCCTACTTGGAACCTATTTCTTGAGCAATCCATCAAACAACAAGGCAGAGTTCATGTCCCATCTAGAGTATAATAGCACACCAGCTTCCTTAAGCAATTGTCTTCCCTTCTTAGGTGTCATTTGTCTCGTCACAAGATCCATCTCCTCTTGTAACTTTTGAAGCTGTTGCTCTTCTTCACTATTTCTCATGTTATTCCTAATTTGAGATCCTTTATGTTGATAGAGGAATGTGGTGAACTCCTTGGAAGCAATGAAGTCACTATCAACAATGAAATCCTCATGCTCCAGGAATCTGATGTCAACCACTTCTCGGACATTTAGTTGTCCTGTTGCCAAGTCTATTGGTGTATCCTCTACATAACTAGGAGTGAATTGAATGATGCCAAATGTGGAAGAAGGAGACATATGAGCCAAAGGCTCTGTATTCCTAATAGTATCAATGTAATCCCTTAAAACATGAGGTGAGACTCCCTCAAGTATTTCCAATTCATGCTCCACAAGTTTGTTGGCCAACTCCAAGGGGTCTTCAATCTTTTGTAGCACGTTCTCATCCATTTTCCTTCTATAAAGCTTCCATTTATAAGCGTGCATTGCTTTCTCAAACTTTATTCACTTCACTCTAGCCTCTTCTCTACCAATGTTCTTAATGAGGTCATCCAGTAGGTAAGATTTATGCTCTCCAACCTTCAACTTTTGTGATGACCAGTCTATCCTTATCTATCCTTCAAGATCAAAATTAGGCCTTGGATCCCCCATAGCCATGCCATAATAATCCAATTTTGTCTACAGCAAGCCATAACTCTTTGAACTTTTCACAATAAAATCTGAAAATACTAACAACCCAGGTACAATTGATTGTTTTCCATGGCTTGTCAGCTGTTTTGTACTCACTATTGACAGTTGCCTCAAAATTTCCAGATAAGCCACTCTGTTAGGGACTGTAAGTGGTAGTAAGTATGGTCTCCCTTCGAACCCGTATACCCTGACTTGTGTGCAGTTTGAAAAACAATACCAATCTCCCCAATTGTGTTCAATTGAGGGATCTTCAGCAAAATCTTTTGGTCTTAGGAATCTTTGAACCTCTGGTGCAAGGGCATGATCACACGGGCATCCCAACAGTCTATATAATGGCTTGACAAAGAACTCCTCAAAATGCCAATATTGATTATTCACATACCTCTAGTCCCATGAAGAAACCCATAGTTGCACTGGTTTTCTCATTCCACCATTGTCATATGTCCTGACACATAACTCTTCTGGCCATAACCCTTCATCTTGGCCTACATACAATAGAATATGCATAAGTAAGTAATAATGCTTGAAATGAACATTGATGACATCCCCCTTTAACTTTTCTAACCCATGATTCAAAACCTCAACCAAATAAGCAAAAAATCAAAGAAGCGGGGGTCCTTAGACTGCAAATCGGCACAAATGACCATGGCTGCAATATCCATCAAAGGATGGGCTTTTATCCCTAGCACTTGGGAAACACAATAATAGGTATACTTGAAATATGGATGGAAAGAGTTGACATCATAGGGAGCTTTGTCATCCTGATCTAGTGGCACTAAGGACCCTGCATTCCTAGGTCTATGTATAGGGAGTCTCCATGTTTTGTAAATGTGCTCTAGGTTAAAATATTCACTTGTTAACTTCTTGAGGTCAATCAATTCTTCAAATCCCCAATCCAACTCGAACACGGTGTCAATAACCTCCATTGTGATTGCAATAATTGGCTCACCCATGTAGTTATATATGGTCCTGGTTTTAGGGTCATAATTGTTTGCCAATGCCTTCATGATCTCCACATTCATGAATACATTAGCCATAGCTAACCTTCCTAAGTTCAATTGCCATAAATTGTTCATAGGTTGAGGGGCAACTCTTCTGTTGTACCCATATATGAATAATTCATACCCTCTCAACTCTATCCATATGTCTCCAAGATCCTCAAACCGGTCCTCTAGGCCTTCCTCATTAGCTCTAATCTTCTTGGACCTCAAACTGGATGATGGGCACTGGTCAATCAAGTCCTGGGCCAAAGAACGCCATTCCCTTTTCTATCTTTTAGGTTTTTCTTCTGCAGCGATAGGTTATTTTCCCTTTCTGGTCTTATTGGTTTTAGATGATGATTCCATTTGAATTTTGAAAAAGAGGTCAATGTGCAAACAACTTACTTGGAATTACTGAGCTTTATCTATGAATTCACCCAATTCCTACTTTCAGTTCGTTGCCTGTGAATTCCTTAATGTTGTGCCCTTTGATGGTTGATCCACTACTTATGGTGTATTTAATCAGTTAGTAATGGCGCTTTGGACAATGGTCACTTGGGCACATGTTTGAATTTAATGGCGTTGTGACCTTCCTTGGGATTTGTTTATGATTTTTGTGGCAATCAATAATCATTTCGATGAGGATATGTCTTTCAATCATTTGTTTCTTTAGTCCATCGATCTCTTTGTTTCTATCGACAATACTTTTGTTTCGAATATTACTTCGATCAAGTATTTTTTCCCTTCATCAAAATATTGTATTTGGTTAGTATGGTTGTCTCCTCATCGAAACATATCTGATATCCATAGGGTCTTATGTCGAAGAAACCTTGGGCTTCGGTGTCCTCCTTTATTTTTCCATCGAAATACTTCTTTCATCAATATCACTATGCCCCGTCGATGAATGAGTCTATTATCTCACCGAATCTTTTCTTTATTTTCCCTTATCGTTCTTACACAGATAAATTTACATCAGCAAAACCACGCATATCGAGAACATGCCTTTTAACCTCCTTGAAACCTATATCCTCATCGATATCTTTTATCGATGTAGCTTCCTTTTGTCTAATCGATATTATTCTTTTGATGAAAACGCTCCTTTCGGTGGGTCCTTTTTATGTTGCACTAATAATATTATTTCCTCAATAACTTTTCCCATTGATGAAGACCCTCTCTGTTTTCTTCGATATCTTTTGTCAATGAAGTTTAACCTCCTCGAAACCTATATCCTCATCGATATCTTTTATCAATGTAGCTTCTTTTTGTCTGATCAATATTATTCTTTCGATGAAAATGCTCCTTTCGGTGGGTCCTTTTTATGTTGCATCGATGGTATTATTTCCTCGATAACTTTTCCCTTCGATGAAGACCCTCTCTGCTTTCTTCGATATCTTTTGTCGATGAAGTTATTATCTTCGGTGAGTCCTTTCAGTGTTTCCTTCCTTCGATGGCTCTTTTATATCGATGATAATTATTTTATTTTTTTATAAAAATGATCATCGTCAGAATTATGACGAATACCAAGCTTTTGACTGACGACTTCTTTGACCGTCGGCAGAGTCCATTGGATTGTCGAATTTCCAACGGGCATGGCATCGTCAACCAATCCAACACCAAGTTTTTGACGGTGGATTTTGTCGACACTCCGACGAAAATTCATCGAAAATATGACAAACGGCCGTTGGAAATTAGTTCGGAATGTACTAGTGATAGAGTACCAAAAGCTTCATCACATTTATTAAACCATTTAATCTTTTTTGTAGCATCTTGAGGTTCAGTTTCAAGTCCCATAGTAACACGATGATATCCATATCTTTTTCAGATATATTATCATCTTAGATTTTCATTCAAAGTAATTATATGGTGTTAAAAGTGGAACTATAGATGCATCCATGATAGTAGAAAAGAAGATTGCAAAGAACCAGGAAAAGTGCAAGAAAGAAGACACAAGAGACACCCCCCTTTTCACTAGTCTCGGAAATCACCCCCCCAAATATTACAAGGTTGGCACTTTATAATTAGTGCATTTACAAGGCTTTTTATTACACTACAATTCTTTTAAGGAACCAATAGATATTTTCAATATAAATAATTTGAGAGAAGATCTGAAACAAATTAGCCTTATAACTTCTTAATTTATCTCAATAGCTTTCTAACAACTATTAGTTTTTAAAAAATAGAGTTGTGAGGAGAAAGATATGACCAATTGAAGAGAAAAAGAAGAAGCTGATACAACCTTTAATATTTGACAGAAAAAGGCAAAAAATTTCAATTAGACCTACAATAATGGAGAGTTCTCATTTCCATCTTTCCGTCAAGTATTTTTTTGCAAAAATCTGACACCCGAGGCAAAAGTTGTGCAACTTTTAAGAAAGGTTGTTGAATTTGCCTGATAGAAAAATGGCTTAGGCCCCATTCAAACTCGATTTCTGCAAAATTTATTAATTTTGTGGAAATACCATCTGAAACCCAGAAGGTTTTCGATGCAGGGAAGAAAACCCAGAAATCAATTTTCTTGAAAATGAACAGAAGTTGGAACACTAAAGTTGAAATGAAAACAGCTCCAGTAAAAAGATTTTACTCTAATTTTTTTACTGTGTCCTCCAAACTCTGATTTTGGTGAAGTAAAAGTCACTTTTGACTTTGTCAAGCCTTCTGGACACTCTAGAAATTCTTATTAGGCTTCCAATATTACCACAAAGCTGCAATCACCCAGATCTTACAAGAACACATACATGTAAACTAGATTTAACTAGAAGCTATTTTCCTTTAAACTATTCTGATTCTCCAGATCACACGAGAATGCAGGAGAAGAGCATACTTAGTTTTTAAAGAAAATTTAGCTATATTAAAGTCTCAAATACCTCAAATAAATCAGAAAAAGCAATGAGTTATAGCAGACAATAAGCTCTGATACCATGTGAGATTCTATTAGAAGCGAGAACCGAGCCAAGATCTGATGTCAGTCGTAGATCACATGCAACTCCTCACACAATGGATGATCAAAGATCAAAATAGATGAATGAAGATAATTTCGATATGAGAGAAAAATAGAGACAAGGAAGAGAATTTGGAGAAGACTCTCACCGAGCTATCACTTCACTTGTGAAGGTGAGAGTATAGTTCTTATTATATAGAAAAATATAAGCATATACATCCTAGGGGTGCATTAACTCCCATTCCCCATAAAAAGTGGGAGGTTTTACCTTCTTGGTAAATGCCAAAACATGTGGCATAACCTCCTTACATGAAGACAAAAAAGGAGTTTAGAAAGTTGGCACATAAGACCAAAAGAGGGTGTATAACCCAACTACCCCATAACCCACTTAGGAAATGACAAAATAGTGGTTATGAGAGGTGACACAACAAGCCAAAAGAGGGTGTGTAACTCAACTACCCATGTGAGGTGGAGAGTTACACATGTAGCTGAAGTATTTCACCACGTGTCTTCATATAAACCACTCCTATTAACCTAAGCAATCTTAAAGAATATATGTGTAGGAAAAATAAATACCCCCTAACATAAGAAAAATAAAAACCATACACTAACATATACGACACCATTTTATTTTACCCTCAATGTGATATTTTATGGATGATGTTTTCTATATATTTGTGATATTTTTATGATGATGATGCAATGCTTAGATAGATGCATGTGATTTGATATTTGATGAATATGTTGTAATGGCGTAGGATGCTTTATATATGATATGTGACATGTATCTTGAAAATGAGATATATGATAATGATAATGATAATGATGTGAGATGTATCTTGAAAATGAGATGTATGATAATGATAATGATGTGAGATGTATCTTGAAAATGAGATGTATGATAATGATGTTAGTTGTAAAATGATATGCAACTATTTGAGCATCCTCATTCTTCTGTTTTGTCATTCTTGTATAGTCACATGTTTTTGCTTTCTTTGTGTTGATCATCAATGAGCATTGATTTGTTGGGATATGTTGAAAATTTATACAAGCATAATGGTATATTTGAACCATAATGACCTGAGAAAAAATTTACATGGTTTTTGATTTTGCTAGATAGCACAAGCGTCGAGGTATAATTGAACCAAGACAACCTGAGTGCGGCTTGCGTATAAACAGACAAGATTAAACCATTTTGTATGCGCAAAGTGGAACCATGTCCTTAATGATATGCTTTGAATCACATCTCGAGACAAGTATTTGCACAGTACAAGTGATCGCCTCATAGACAGAAAACTAAAAAGATATTGGAGTCTTAATGACTTTCTCTAGCTCAATGCATCGTTGAGAAAATGTATAAGAACCAATAATGCAAAAAAAGTTCAAGCACAAAAATAGTCAAAACTTCATGCAAGATGCAAACATTGTATACTTCAAAAAATCATCCATCATGTGTTGTGAATTTATTTAAGTGATCAATGTTATGTTCTCATGATTGTTGATTTGTTGTTGGACAAGATTCTCTTAGTCTATTGCGAGTCGTGACTTAGGACGGAATGTTGATCAATGTTGCCCCTAGCTAAATTTACCTCCTGACGTGGATATGTACAGTGATTACCAAGCCATGGTAGATGATGAAATGATATTCGGATAAACAAGGACAATGACTACTCTAAGTATGTCCTGAATAATGTTGTTCTGATAAAGTGTTGGGCAATGGCCGATATTGTGTGACTATGGATATAAAAGTTTGAGAGTATAGATAGATGATGAAATGATATTCGGATAAACAAGGACAGTGACTACTCTAAGTATGTCCTGAATAATGTTGTTTTGATAAAGTGTTGGGCGATGGCCGATATTGCGTGACTATGGATATAAAAGTTTGAGAGTATAGATAGATAGAATAGTTTTCATCTCACAATAGTGCCTGTTGCCAGGTTTTCACCAGTTGTTTTTATTGTACCCCTTTTTTTTTTTTTTGCTTTTTCTGATTTTTGATTTATTTGCAGTTTTTTATTTTTTGACTTTTTTGCACATTAGACTGCTTAAGTATAGTATTTCTTCAAATGGATGTTGTTAGTTGGTTCATCAAGCACATCTTCTTCGGAAGTTTTTAGTTGATAGGTGCCTAATCCATAGGCTGATATGATGACATAGGGACCTAACCAGTTAGGTTCAAACTTCCCTTTCTTTTCTCGATCCTGTTGATTTCTAGGATTTTCTTTGAGTACTAGATCACCAATTTTAAAAATCCAAGGAATGAATTTATGGTTGTAGCTTCGGCACATGCGTTGTTGATATGCTTTGAGATGAGTGTAGGCATGTTGTTGCTTTTCATCTAGAAGTTCTAGCTCTTGGAGTCAGTTGACTCGATACTCTTCATCTAGAATGAGACCTTTCAAAGATACTATGAGAGATGGGATTTCTACCTCCAGGGGTAAAATTGCTTCTGATCCATACACCAGTGAATATGGCATAGCTCCTGTAGGTGTGCAGATGCTAGTTCTATATGCCCAAAGTGTTGGATTGAGTTGCACGTGTCAATCCTTTCCTGCATCATTTACTATTTTCTTGAGGATTTTCAATATTGTTTTGTTGGATGCCTCAGCTTGACCGTTCCCCTGTGGGTAGTAAGGTGTAGAGAAACGATGTTGGATCTTTAATTGTTCACATAGTTCTCGCACATCCTAGTTTTTGAAAGGTTGTCCATTATCTGTGATGATGGAACTTGGAATGCCATATCTGTAGATCAGATAATTAAGAATGAAAGAAGCAATTTGTTTTCCAGTTACTGTGGTCATGGGGACTGCCTCAATCCATTTGGTAAAGTATTTTGTTGCAATGATAATGAACTTGTGTCCATTTGAAGATGAAGGGTGTATTTTACCCACTAAGTCCAGTCCCCATTGGCAAAAAGGCCAGGATGTTGTGAATGGCTTTAATTCATGTGCTGGTGCATGTATAAGATTGCCATGGATTTGGCATTTAGGATATTTCTTTGCAAAATGATAAGAATCCTTTTCCATTGTCGGCCAATAATATTCGATTCGTAGAAGTTTTTTAGCAAGAGTAGGACCACTTGAATGTGTGCCACAAATACCTTCATGAAGCTCTTGTAAAGTAGAGTCATATTCATTACGGTCAAGGCAACGAAGAAGAGTACCATCTAGACCTCAACAGTAAAGAGTATCAGCAGTGAGAGTATAACAGGCGGCTTGCTGGATAAAGTTGTGTTTTTGGTTTTGAGATAGGCCAATAGGTAAGGTATTATTTTTAAGATAGTTGTATATGGGTCCGTATAACTGAGAGTTAGAACCGGTTAAGGCATAGATAACATGGGATGCAGAATTGTCATAGGCTGGGGAAAACAGTTGCTCTACCAGAAACTTGTAATGACTTTGTTGTTCTAGAATTTGTAGTAGTGAAGCGATAGTAGCCGTTACATTAGCTGCTCTGTTCTCTAACCTTGGTATTTGCTCAAAGGTGATGTGTACAAAATACTGTTTGAAATCATCTACCACTCATTTGTATGGTAGTAACTTGTCATCTTTTGTCTGATATTCATTGTTGATCTGATTTATGACTAGATGTGAATCTCTGTAGACTTAATTATGTGATTCTCCATTCCATGACCATTTTGATGCCTGTCACCAGTGCCTCATATTCAACAATTTTATTTATGCATGGAAACATGAGCCTATATGATCTTGGTATGGTGTGCCCATCACGAGTGATGAACAAAATGTTGGCACTTGAACCATGTTGAGTGTAGGAACCATCAAAGTATAGGGTCCATTGCTTGGTGGAAATAGTAAGTGTAATACACTAAAAATTGTCATCTAAACCATGAGCCCCTAATCTTGACAACGTCACCAAGGTCCTAACCAAAGGCAATTAAATAAATCTTGAGCACATAATTAATTTCTAAAATCATCAATGTCACATGGCAAGTGAATCACTCAATATTAATTAAATATTTATTTAATTAATTAAATCATTCCAAGTAAATCATTTTAAACAATTATCTTATTTATTTTATTAAATATCCTAGCATATTTAATTAAATAAATCAATTTGCCATTAAAACATCAAAAAGAGCAATTAATTTGAAAAATAAATAAAAATTGCCATAAATCTTTAAAAAAGGAAACAAATCAAGAAAGAGGAATTGGAAATTATGAGCACAAATCTTCAAAAAAGGAAATAAATCAAAAAAGGAATTAATTGACAAAAAAGAATAAAAAATTGAGAAAAGAAATCAATTGGAGATAATCTTGAAAAACAAAATAAAAATTGATAAATAATCTCAAAGAAAGCAATTAAAACAATTAAATATTAAAATTGAATGAAATAGATAATAAATCAGTTTTTTCCTAATTTTATTTTAATTTTAGTTCAATTTCCTTTAAATCAGTTTTTTCTTGATTTTATCTTAATTTTAGTTCAATTTCCTTTAAAACCAAGAAAAGCATCCAATCACATCAATTCACCTGGATTGTGCTTCCTCTTGGAAAATCTTGACCTCTCATCATCATTTGATCTCAGCCGTTGGTTTCTTTCTGAATTTTCTATAAATTCAAGCTCTCATCTCTCATTCAAAAAATCTTGGAGAATATATTGTTATTATGTTGTTTTTGCTCTAGGTTCATTGAGAATTCTCATTGAGATATTGCATATTAGTTATTTCATATTGCTTAAATCATTTAGCTTAAATATTCATATATTACTTAAATCATGTTAGATTAATCTTGCATATCTAGTTTAAATCTTGCATCCATTTAGCTCATATTCATGCTCATATAGATTTAAAAATCCTTCATTTAGGTGTTGTCTAGTCACTGGATAGCTTAGCAATCTGAGAGCAATCTAAACTCACATCTACTAGAAGGCAATGGGTCGCTTTGTAATGGTTTATTATTCATTGATTATTGATTTACTAACCATGCATCTAATGACTTAATTGAAGTGTTGTGTATTCCAGATACAGATATAGGTCCACTTTTCACGCCACACCATTTTTGGTGCCCACCATGGGGCTCGAACCCACAAATACAAGATTTCTAATATTTCTTGAACAAATTTAATGTTTGGTTTTTATAACTAATAAACATGTGTTAAATTTGCAAGTAAAAATCTTTCTTTTTGCTTGTTCTTCTATGACAGTAAAAAATGGTCTCTGTTTGGAAGGCATAAATTTTTATTGAACCATTGGATCTCAACCAATTTTTTATATGTTGTTGTAAACCAAGGTTTCTACAGTTTCACTGAAGAGATTTTCCTAATAATATCTAGTTTCAAATTTAGGAATGACAGAGTGCAGTACTATCATTTTACTTATTCTTCTGTGACAGTCAAAAATGGTCTCTATTCAGAGGACATAACTTTTTATTGAACCGTTGGATCTAAAAAATATTTCAATATGTTTTGTAAAAACAAGTGTTTCACATTTCCACCGAAGCGATATTCCAAATTATTTTTGGTTGAAAAGTTATAAATGACAAAGTGCAGTACTATCAAAACTGTCATAATTAGGATAGTCATAAAAAATGGAAATTCTTGTTAGATTAGTTCAATTTATAGTTTGCATGCTAGAATTTTCTTTTCATGATTTTTTTTAATATTATTTGGGGAAACTAATTTTGGGTTTTTAATGTTTGCAGGATGCTTGTCAAAGAATCTATCAATCAAACATACGTCTGTCAAAGAATCAAGAAGAAAATGAGTACTGACATATTGGTTTTGCAGGTTGCCTAAGGAGAATCGACTAAACATTGTGTATTCATTTAGTATTTTCTTAGGCACTTAAATTGCTATCTAGTTAAAGAACAAATCTGTCTTTCATGTTTTCAGAAAAATCTAAGAGGTAGGAGAGTATGCTCTTGTCTTTTATAGACAATCAGAAATCTAGACCCTCAAAACTTTTTTCTAAGTTTTAAGATTTGTGTACCTTTAGCGGGCCTGTCACAGTGGGAAAAAGTAATCACCCTGTGAGAATGACCCAAGTGAGTACAACTGGACCCGAGCATTCCAACTCACTATAATAAATAGGCCTTTGGTTATTAAAGTCTCAGAGAATGGGATTATTTGATTTTTCTCTTTGAGATCTCTCATATCGAGCATTTTGTAGGGCCTCGCAGTCTCAATCACGTTTACGTGACTACAACTTGTTTTGGTACCTTGTTGGGCTATAGGCCTCAATCATTCTTACATGAATTCAAGGGGTAATTTCAAATGGAATTCTTGACTAAGAACTATAAGATAGAAGCTACCCGATTCACCTCCGAAAGGTTGATAATCTTTGTGCAAGACAGATAGTAACTCTCCCAAGACACTTGCCATATTGTGCCTCCATCAGCGTTTGGAGTCGGCTAATATGGCATTGAGAATCCATTGCATGAGACTCGGTGGCTATATTCTGATTAGCTATTGGGTGTATACCTAAGTCAACAAGTAAAGGTTTTATTCTCTAAGCCAACTTCCATAGGGTTAGTGTGCTATGATTGAATTATTATTTATCTTGCGTGTTTTCTATGTTTTCATCCCTGAAACTGAAAAATGAAATACTGAAACTGGAGAAAACAAATCAAACAATATCAAATAATTTAGTGATAAACTTTGTCCGTGTCAAAACTGGTCTTTGTCAGTCATTGAAACATTGGTCCTTATCAAAAACTAGTAGTTGTCAGTCATTGAAACTCTGTTTGTCAGAATCTCATCTCTATCCAATCCTCTGTCATATAAATTCCTATTTTGCCAGTCCAGAATAGTCAAACTTGCCTAAAACAGTCTACAACAAGCCTAAAAACTGGCTTTTATCCTCTTGAACATAAACAATCTTGATAGTGTACCCCTGCCATTGCGTTGCATGATTTTGTCAATCATCTCTCTGCTAGTTCAAATAACATCTTATCAGAACCTAAGTTAACTTAGATAACGTCTTACAAAGGATAGATCATTCCTGAAACCAGACAAGATCTTAGTTACTTCACTCAATCACTACGTTAAACGAATAACTAGCTACAATTTGATCTTGACTTTTGCAACACATCTAGCTCTCGGTTCCGTCGATTGTAAATGCCTGTTCAAACTAGAAGCTCTTCTAAAAATTCTGACAAAATTAAGAATTTCATGGCTACCTTAGCTCCATTTCCCATGGCTACCTTGGTTCAAATGGTTCAAGATATCAAGGAAGAAATATATGACATGAAAATCCAACAAAATGAATCAATGACTCCATTTGAAAAATAAATGCATGATATCAAGAGTGAGAAACTTCAAGGAATGCTAAAACTATTATGTGATTTGACGATCAAATACCAACAAATAATTGACAATCCAAGACCAAATCTCATACAAGATCACAAAACACCTTCACCAAGACAAAAAGACATATATTCCCTAGATAGACAGTTTACACCTTTGGGGCAATCTATTGAATCAGCTTTGGAAGAGCTTCTTAAGAACAATCTTATCATATTGCCTAAAAAGACCACATGGGGATGTGCAGTTTTGAGTAGTTACTATGCATATCATAGGCATAAAAAACATAAGAATTCAATGTGTATGGAATTAAAACATAAGATTCAAGATCTCATTGATAATGGTGTCATTGAAATTGAAGATCCTAATCACTCACATGAAGAAAAAGAAAGAACAACTTCTAAGCATGATCAAAATCATGAACCTATGTCTAGCAAGGCTCCATATGTGGCCTCTGTCCCTTCCATGATGCCTTGATCTCCTAAAACTTCTCAGCAACAATCCATACCATCTCCTTCAAACAATGAAACTTCTCATGTTTACCTTCAAGGGCTATCTCCTATGGAAATCCAAGTTAATCCCAATACTAATACAAGTTCCTCTAAATATTTAAAAATCCTAGATCCTATGCCATCATACACTTCAATTCCAAACGTACCCACTCGAGAGAGTCCCACTCAAAATGCTTCCCCATCATGCCAAAATATGGAGATCTTCCAAGAATCCCCTACGCCTATGCAAAACCCTATCCCTTCCTTAAAAGTTACTCCATGTCAAGAGGATAATCTGAAAAATAAAGAAACAAGTCCTATCATAAATCAAGATCAAGACACCAAAACTCCTCAATCCCATCTAATGATTGAAAAAGATCCTATTTCCCTAGAATCCCATGATGGTCTCCTTATACCTTTCCATTTATTCCAAGATGACCCCCTTCCATCTCAAGAGAAAACCATCCTTCCAAATCCCATTCCAAGTCTACTTCCTAAGCAAGATCATGATGCCTCTTCCACCTTTTCAAATGATCCTATTCAAAATGAAGAGTCAAACACCCTTCCTACTCTATCCAATAGTCCTCTTCCATGTCAAGATCAAAGTATCCCTTCATCTCCTTGTCATAATCCTCCATGTTCACCTCAATAGTCCATCATGCCCATAAATCCCTCTCATGATCCTATCATTCCTTACATTCCACCTCCATCTCATAATGGACTCGTACCTTCTTTCCAAAGTACAGTGTATCCTACAAGTTAAAATATTTATAAAGGCAAAGAGGTAAATCTCCACAAGCAAGAATCCCTCCATATTAAAGAAAATGTTAAAGGTCATGGCCTCAAGGAAATCTCTCAAGATGTTGGTATCTCTCATTAATCCTATATTTCTCCAGTTAAATCCAAATATACGATTTCCCCATCATCGCTTCCATCCATTTTAGGTCCCTATATCCCTCAATCCCTTATGCAGGATCAAAAAAGGCACACATCTTCAAGTACCTTCCATCCATCTAAAATACCTCCATATCATTTCTATCTATCCATACATTCTTTTCCTTCTCCAAACAATTTGGATGCCAAGCATAAAAGTCATAAATCATGCAATTCACATGTATTCAAGGATCAACGTGTCCCATCTAATCGACATGTCAAAACAAAGAAAAATATGATCCAAAAAGAAAAAGAAAAATACAAAATGCCAAAAATGCCTACAAAGAAAGAAGAAAAGTCCAAATTTATATGGGTTCCTAAGGCACTTGTACAAGCAATGCGCTCTAAGGAACTACAAAAGCATGAAAAATCAAAAACCATGTGGATCCCTAAGCGGCTTCTTGAAGCACAAAAGTCTAAAGAAAAATCAAAATTGGCATCCAAAATTGTTGTCCCTCCATCCAAACCTTCCGAGTCTATTCCTCCATCACCTCCTTCATCCATTTTGGGTTATTATGCCCCAAATTGTGTAACCTTTCGTCCATCCAAATCACAAAATCTGAGATTCACTTCTCTTCCATATGTCCACCATCCCTCAAGGTGTGTGCCAATGTTGATCTTTCCAACATTTCCATCTAGCCATACACAATTCTTCCAACATATCATCCATTATCCAACACCTCTTTTCCACCCTTCCATCCCTCTTATCCAATCCTTTGCATAAATCCTTGCCCTAGTTTCATTTCATTATCCTGTCAACATCTTTGAGCATACCTTCATAGCCATGGTCTATTGCAACTCATATTCCAAGGGTACCATCCAAATAAGTGAGACGATGGGGTCCTTCTTCCATCCCTTGTCATGCCTCTATTATCTTCCAAAAAAGAAAAAAAACCAATGAAGAAGTGAAAAAAAAAAAAAAAGTAAAGATAAATAATTTCATCCACGAGTGAAAACCACTTCTTGTGGTGCCTTGGGCAAGTACCATGATGAAAACCTGGCAAACGAGCGTCATGTGCTATGCATTATCCTTTTGCACTTTACCCTAGGGGAAAGTTCCATCCATGTACACCCATCTATTATCCTTCTTCCTCCATTATCCTTCATCCTCTATTATCCCTCATTCGCTCTATCTACATTCATATCCCTTTTTCGCCTTTGATCTTGACAAGGTGAAGGATCTTTACAGGTTTTGCATGTGTCCTATATAGTGCACTTGATCCACACCCTTTAGCTCATATCCATAGCTTTCTTACATCCTTCATTACTCCCTTTTGATCTTTCTTGTCATATATGCCTCCTATCCAAATCTATCCCTTGATCTTTATCAACACTATGGACAAAATGCAAAAACATGCTTTCCACAAACCTCTTGACATGGCCACTTCTTTGGACCATATGGCTTCATTACGCTATATCCTTGCTCCTCTATGCTATATCCTTTCTTTACATCACTAAAATCCTTGCTTTACCTCGCTAAAATCCTTGCTTTACATTGCTATATCTGGACCCTATGCTTGGATTAACATTGTGAGATAGTCCTTGAAAGCATCCACCATCATTCGCTTATCCATTCATGTACTCCAAATACCTTTTGCCTTGCTAGACACTAAGGGCAAAAATTAAAAAATCATATAAATCATAAAAAGTCTTGAAAAAAATCCTAAAAATCATAAAAAGTCCTAAACAAAATCCTAAAAATCATAAAATGTCCTAAACAAAATCCTAAAAATCATAAAATGTCCTAAAAAAAAATCCTAAAAATAAAAAACTCACAAAATAAAAATAAATTAAAAACCAAAGAAAGAAAGCATAGACTATCCTTCAAATCAAATAAACCACAAACAAACTCTCAAGGTCTGCAATCAAACTTATCTCATGTCTTGTTAATAAAACCCTCAAACTCTATCAAACATCAACATGTCTTATATAGGGAAGGGTACACTCGAAACTAGATAGATCGATCTTATACGGGGTACTTAATCTTTGAAACCAAACATTCCTATCAATGATCCCACAAATCAAAACAATGACATAGATCAGTATGGTTGCTGGATTTTGTCCAGGGTAGTCTTATCTCTTTACTGAAATGCTACATCTTTGCTTTCACTTGTACATATTTCAATCACTTTTGTGACATCTTGGTTCGTTGGAACCCTCATGGCTTGAAACTGATCAATGTCCTAGTCTTAGGTTAATCAACCGAGCACATTACAAGTCAAATTTACATCAGTGGAACCTGGTCGTACACTCCGAGTCAATCACCTGTCTCCTAACTATTGAAGAGTTTTATCACTAAGTACACAAGAAAAACAAAGCCAAAAACAATCACTAAATTGTTTGAGATATGCATGAAATTTTATTTGTGTGTTGTCTTTTATATTGGTTTTCAATTATTATCCCTCTAAGTAACTCGAGGAAGTCTATCTTGACTAAGAGGAGCAAGGATTGGGGGCATAATATTTTCTTTGTTTTTTGCTTGTAGGAATGATTCTGATGATCTGAAAACATCTAATTAGCTGGGTGTCTGTGATAAGTGCCTTCACATTAAGGTAAAATCGCCACGCATACCTTGACTCCACTTATTTGTATGCTATAGGGAGGTTCCCATCATTTCTTTGTCTGTTTTGAGGGAATTTCTTTATCATGCAGTCCAGGTCCCTGCGAAATCTGTCCAAGGATATGAACGAAAAAAGGGTCATTGCAGACAAGATAATTAATATTGCACATGAAAAGAAAGGAACTCTAATGTTCCTGCTATGTTTGTAAAATGCTCAATGATAAAAATTAAGCATTTCAAATCCAGTGACTAGGTTTAGGTGGCATCTCATTTTGAATTTCATGCTGCATTTTGTGAATTTAGAGTGATTTCTGCATAATAACAATAATCTCTTTATCTTCTGAATGAGAGTTTGAAGCATTCATCATTTCTTAGCTAAGTGGTCTCTTCTTCATCATTTCTCCAATCAAGTACTTGTGTATTGAGATGTTAGCTGGATACATGACCATCTTATATAAACCCATACATTTCATTTTATACTTATTTGCATTCATATTATTGCATGAAGAAAAATAAACATTTGCATTACTAGTTGCTCATTCTCCTTATTTATTTGCATCATCATTTATTTGCATTAAAAAAAACAAAAAAGATACATACATATAGAATAAAGCATATAGATGGACATCTCATAATCAATCAACATAAGTATGATGAAATCAAATCAGGAGCTCACAAATCGGTTGTCCCGAGTCCATTTTCGGGAGCGAAATCAAAATATGACATCAATTCTCTAATCAAAATCTTCACGACGTTGACCACTTAGTGCTTTCATCAACTGCTCATTCTCTTCTTCAATTTTGCGTTCAATTTCTCGTTAATCAATGCTAAATCTCAATTTAATTTCTACAAATCAACTTTGTGCTCAATTTCTCGCTAAAATTTCAAAAATTCCTCTGAATCAATTTATGCTCAAACAACTTATCATCGCTCAAGATTGCCTATCATCATGTACCCTCACTATCTTTTGATTTCACTCCTGAGGGGGCATACTCGTGACCTTATGACCTCACATCTTCAATGTCGAGAAAATTTTCAAATCTTCATCAAAAGTCGAGCAAAAAAAAGCTTTTTCAACTAAAGAAAATCAATCATATTCTTGTCGCTAGGGACATCTCAACTTCATTGCTTTATATCAAGTTGAGATTTCTCGATCATCTGAATCAAATCAATCTCTAGGGGCATATTAGTTTCATCACTTCATATCAAGCTGATATTTGTCTTCATCTGAATCAATCTCTTAACGTTAATCAGTTTCATCACTTTTCATCAAGCAGATTATTTGTTTAAACTCAATCAAGGTTTTAAAGAGTATCTTTGATCACACTCAATCTAAGCAGGTGTTCAGTTTCATCACATCGAATCATGCTAGATAGTTTATCTTCGCTCATCGTGTCTTGATCAATCAAGTTCAAGATCGATTTTATCTTCACTCACTATGTCTAGTTCAATCAAGTTCTAGATCAATAAGATCCGCTTCTTGATCAATCAAGTTCAAGTTCGGTATCTTTGCTCTCTATCATTCCTAGTTCAATCAAGTTCGGGATCGGTATCGCTTTAATCAACTCTGTTCAGCTTCATCGCTTCAAATCAAGCTAAACACCTCACTCTTCATCTAGTTCGTGATCAATCAAGTTCAGAACTAGTATCTCCTAGACATCAAATTTTCTTTGAACCAATGTGTTGCTCGCACATTAATTCAAAGAGGGGAAAATGTAATACCCTAAAAAATGGTCATCTAAACCATGAGCCCCTAATCTTGACAACGTCACCAAGGTCCTAACCAAAGGCAATTAAATAAATCTTGAGCACATAATTAATTTCTAAAATCATAAATGTCACATGGCAAGTGAATCACTCAATATTAATTAAATATTTATTTAATTAATTAAATCATTCCAAGTAAATCATTTTAAACAATTATCTTATTTATTTTATTAAATATCCTAGCATATTTAATTAAATAAATCAATTTGCCATTAAAACATCAAAAAGAGGAATTAATTTGAAAAATAAATAAAAATTGCCATAAATCTTCAAAAAAGGAAACAAATCAAGAAAGAGGAATTGGAAATTATGAGCACAAATCTTCAAAAAAGGAAATAAATCAAAAAAGGAATTAATTGACAAAAAAGAATTAAAAATTGAGAAAAGAAATCAATTGGAGATAATCTTGAAAAACAAAATAAAAATTGATAAATAATCTCAAAGAAAGCAATTAAAACAATTAAATATTAAAATTGAATGAAATAGATAATAAATCAGTTTTTTCCTGATTTTATCTTAATTTTAGTTCAATTTATTTTAAATTAGTTTTTTCTTGATTTTATCTTAATTTTAGTTCAATTTCTTTTAAAACTAAGAAAAGCATCCAATCACATCAATTCACCTGGATTGTGCTTCCTCTTGGAAAATCTTGACCGCTCATCATCATTTGATCTCAGCCATTGGTTTCTTTCTGAATTTTCTATAAATTTAGGCTATCATCTCTCATTCAAAAAATCCTGGAGAATATATTGTTATTATGTTGTTTTTGCTCTAGGTTCATTGAGAATTCTCATTGAGATATTGCATATTAGTTATTTCATATTGCTTAAATCATTTAGCTTAAATATTCATATATTACTTAAATCATGTTAGATTAATCTTGCATATCTAGTTTAAATCTTGCATCCATTTAGCTCATATTCATGCTCATATAGATTTAAAAATCTTTCGTTTAGGTGTTGTCTAGTCACTAGATAGCTTAGCAATCTGAGAGCAATCTAAACTCGCATCTACTAGAAGGCAATGGGTCGCTTTGTAATGGTTTATTATTCATTGACTATTGATTTACTAACCATGCATCTAATGACTTAATTGAAGTGTTGTGTATTCTAGATACAGATAGAGGTCCACTTTTTACACACACGGTAAGAACATCCCTATATGGAAATTCAATCTCCATTGGTTGTTTATCCGTTAATGGTGTATTGGCTAATTGATCTACAATCACTTGTCCTTTGCTAGCTCGACGCTCTGTGTAGTGGATATCAAATTTGTTGAGAATCATTACCCATTTAGCCATTCTGCCAGTGAGAGCTGCTTTGCTGAGCAAGTATTTTAGAGGGTCAAATTTTTCTACTAGCTTGATTGTATGAGCTAGCATGTAGTGTTAGAACTTTTGAGAAGCAAATACCACTATTAGACAAGCCTTCTCAATGAATTTATAATTGAGCTCATATCCATTTAAAGTTCTATTGATGTAATAGATAGCTCGTTCCTTTCCTTCTTGATTTTCTTGTGCTAACAGTGCCCCCAGTGATATGTATGTTGTTGATATGTAGAGAATAAGTGGCTTCCCTGCTATTGGTGGTACTAGAACTGGTGGGTTCATTATATATTGCTTGATCTGGTAGAATGATTCTACACATTTGGCCTCCCATCTGAATGGTACATTCTTATGTAGCAAATGATTGAATGGTATACTTTTATTTGCTAATTGGGTGATGAAACACATGATTGACTGGAGCCATCCTTGCAAGGATCTGAGTTGACTGATGTTCTTAGGTGGCGGGATCTCCATGATGGCTTGGACCTTTGTTGTATCTACTTCAATGCCCTTTTCTGAGACTTTATAGCATAATAATTTGCCTAATGTAAGCCCGAAGACACGCTTCTTAGGGTTGAACCTGACTTGAAATTTTTCCAATGTATCAAAAATATTTTCTAAGATGATTAGATGTTCTCCTCGGGTAAATGATTTAGCTAGTAAATCATCTACATGGTCCTCCATGAAGGTATGCATCATGTCATGAAAGATCGTTGTCATTGCTCATTGATAAGTTGACCCAACATTCTTTAAGCCAAATGGCATGAGATTCCAATAATACGTTCCCCATGGATAGGTAAACATTGTTTTATCTTGATCCTCTGGAGCTATCTTGATTTGATTATAGCTAGAAAAACCATCCATTAGTGATAACATTGCATGGCCTGCTGTGAGGTCTACAATTATGTCGATACTAGGCAAAGGAAAGTCGTCCTTTGGACAAACTTTGTTGACATCTCTAAAATCGGTGCATATCTGGATGCTGCCATCTGGTTCTGAAACTGGCACGATGTCTAATATCCATTCAGCATAGTCGATAGGTCTAATAAATCCAATGTCTAATAGTTTCTTTAGCTCAGCTTTGATCATGAGTGCTATAAGTGGATTCATCTTTCTCAATTTTTGCTTAACTAGCTTGGCTCCTGGAGCAATGGACAAGTGATGTATGATTAAGTGTGGATAAATCCCGGGCATATGTGCATATGACCAAGCAAAATTGATTTTCTTTTCTTTGAAAAATTGGATAAACTTTGATCTTTCTTCCTCTATTAGAGATTCTGCTAGGTGTATCTTTTTGGTTGCTTCTGTTGTACCAATGTTGATTGATTGAGTGGGCTCAATCAATATGGGTGATCGCTCCTGATAATGTTTAGGAAGAGTGTCAAGTCTCTCATCTTTAGGTGCCTCAAGAAGGTTTTCACCTGTAGATGCATCATTTATTTTTACTTTTTTGTGATCTACTACTGCCATTGTCTGGTTTTCAGTAGTAGATCCTTTATTTCGTTCATTTTTGCGACTGAGAGACTTGGCACTCCCCTGATTGTAGATGTCGTTACTTTGTTCACTAGTAGAGTCTGTTTCCGGGTTGACGGTACACAAGTAATGGATAATGGAATCATCATTTGAGAAAATTGGTATGTCATGGTTTTTTAGGTTCGTCCCAGTCTATGAGGTCAAGAATGATAAGTGGTAAAGGGTCATTGGGTGGGTCAAGTTCAGTTGCTATAAGTGTCAGAATGGAGGTATCATCGTGGTTAGTCGGGTTATTAAATAAGTTAATGATTTTGTCAAGGTCTTCGATAGTATCATCTTCCATGTAAACTTGCTCGTAATGTCATTGCTTGTTTTCCTTGGTGTCATAGATATTCTATGGACCAAATTCAAGTAGTCTAGGTTCTGTGTCTTGTTCTTCTTGAGAAATGGGTGTATGGCTATCATTTGCAGCAATATCTTTAGTAACATTGGAATAGCTGCCCCATTCATATTCATTTGAATCATTTTCTGAGGTATTAGCCCAAATTCTTGTAGTGTTGTGGACTGGTATGTTGTAGGGTGAAAACAGATCTTTGACTATTGATACGAGTCTGATAGTTTTCTCTGATTCTATATCAGATCCTACTTCTACTCTTTGCATTTGCTCATATATTGTCTCTCCTCGGGAAGGAGTGATGTTATCAGGGGGTGATTCTTCTTTGTTTGAAACCGGTTCTTGAACATGATGTACTTCTGCACAAGGTGCTTCTTCCTTTTGAATGACTAATGTCTATTGATGTTTCTTTTTTTCCTGGTATTCACATTCCTTGCGTATTGTCTCTGCTGATTCAAATAGTGCCTCTTGCCATGAGTCTTCTTTGTATTTCTTTTTTCCCTTCCACTGAGGTTTTTGGTATTTTCTTGGTGTCTTCTTTGGTGGTAGAGTGTGTTCATAGCCCAATCCTATTTTGTTTTTACAAAATTATGAAGGAGGATCTAATGGTTTGTGATGCCTTCCTAATGCTTAACGATAGGTCCTTTGCTATTGTATCCCATTTGTTGCATGACTAAGTAGCCTTTTCTATACAACTGTGTTGGTAAAGCTACTTCCATAGTAGTTGCTCTGTCTTCTTCCTCATCATTGTATAGCCAACTAAGGATGTCCTTTTCCTCTGATTCATGTGCTAGTGTCCCTAGTTGAATGAATTTGCCATCAAATTTGGTGATGGGTTGTGTTTCTTGATGTGTTGATACTGAAGGTAACCCATGGGATTTAGGCAATGTTGGTAAGTTGGTTAGACGGAAGGGTTCCAAAGAGTATTCTCCCATGCCTTGTTCTTTGATTTTCATTTTTTTTTTGAAATCTATAGATAGTGATTTAAACTTTTCTTGTTGAAGATTTGGTGCTGGGGAAATTTGTTTTTCTCTGTTATGTGAAACTAAACTATCTTGGGCTGCCCCCATAGTATTACAATTTTGAAAAGGGTTATGACCTGCTACTATAGAAATCTCTTGTCCATTGTAGGGGAACTTAACACACTAGTAATAATTTGAAGGTACTGCTTGCGTTTCATGTATCCAAGGTCGACCCTTTAAGATATTATATGTGAGGTCTATGTCTAAGACTTGGCACATAGTGTCCTTTTGTATCGGTCCCACTTGAATTAGCAACACCATTGTTCCTTTGGATGATCTTTCTTCATCATCATATGCTTTGATAGTGATCTTTTTGCGTGGATCAATAGACTACTCAGAGAAGCCTAATGCACAGATAAGTTTTAAGGTACAGATAATGAGTCCAGCTCCTCCATCTATTAATACTCTTTTGATTGGATGTTTGTAGACCAAGACTTCAATGTGGAGTGGAGTATTGTGTGGATGGCTTAATGAAATATTATCATATTAAAAAAAGGTGAGATTATGAGGCCCTGTCATGTGAGCCACCATGGCTTGGAATTTGTCAATATCCAAATCCTGGGGTACATTTGTTTCCAATAGTGCTTGTTCCAAGATGTCTTTATATTTTGGTGAAAGTTTCAACAACTCAAGTATATATATTTGAGTAGGAGTTTTGCGCAGTTGACTTACCGGGTCATATTAAATCTTGGGTATGGTGTTTGTTGCTAATGTATGCCCCTTCAAGACATATTTTTGAGCTCTAGTGGTTACATTGATTGATTCATGTTCGCGTTTGTCCTTAATTGTAGTGACATTTACTTGATTGTCATTAGTTGATATATGATTGATGGTGTTGTTGTATATTTGATTGATACGAGCTCCACGTGCATCGTTTGAGGTTGAAGCTCCATCCTTGTTGTAGTTTGGAAGAGGATTCTTAAAGGCTCAATGGTCACCATTTGTCTTGAGACCATCGACTATTAAATCGCCTCTATCAATCATGTCTTGGACAATGTTCTTCAGTCTCATGCAATCATTTGTTTGATGTCCTTTGTTTCGATGAAAATCACAAAAGTGTGAGTCATTCCACCAAGGTGGTTTGACTTGTGGTTAAAATTTGTTGATTGCTGGTAAGAAGATAATTTTGTTTTCCAAGAGTTCCCTAAATGCGGACTCCAATGATTGCCCTAATTGTGTGTAAATGCGTTTAGGAAAGTTATTAGTGTTACCTCGTGAGCTTGTATTGGGTTCTCGATTGGTGTTATTGTTGGTGTTTTTTGTGTTGAGAGGATCTTGATTGGTATTGGGTGCATAGTTATTAGTGCCTTGGTTAGCACTCTTTTGAGTCTTGGTAGTCTTAGGATTACCTGATAAAGCCAACACTGGTTGTTTGGATTTTACATCATTTGATTCATTTCCTCCTTCATTTCCAGTGTTTTTGTTTCTGGTCTAGAACCTGGATTTATCTAAGTTATTATTGTTTTGGTTATTGTAGTTGGATGAATTTGTTCCTTCTTTGAATTTCAATGTTCCTTTTTTGACACATGCCTCCTCTACTTGGATGCCATTTTCAATCAATTTGGCAAAAGATGGTATGCATTGGAGTTTAGGTATGTAACTCATCTCTCTATTCAAGTTGTCAATGAAGATCTCCATCTTTTCCTTTTTAGGGACATCTCGGGGATATCTTGAGACCATTTGTTGCTAACGTTGAAGAAATACCATGAATGTTTCATTGTTTTTCTGTTTGGTATTGCAGACATCTAGCATGGTGATGGCATGTTGAATATTGTAGGAGTATTGAGTGACGAATTTTTTGACTAACTCATCAAAGGGTCTGATAGGAGGTGTGATTTTGGGCAACCATTCCATGGTTTGCCCTCCCAAGATTCTTGGGAAGAATCTCATTGAATAAGTGTCATCATGGGCAAATTCTAGGCTCATGGTACAAAATTCCCGAACATGATCATGTGGATCACTTTTCCCATCATAATCGTCAAATTTGGGAATGTCTGAATTTGGGGGAAAGGGTAGCATGTTTAACCTTCTGTCAAAAGGATAAGGACAAATTTCATTCAATGAATACCGTACTATTGATCCTTGTTGCATGTCTTGCATTTGTTGTGTAAGAGCAACCAAGGGTGCGTTTGTTTGTCGGGGGAAGAGTTCTTCCTTCGCATTGTTTCTAGTTTGGAATGGCATGTGTAGCGGCATGTTTTTCTCGGGGATGTTCTGATTGGGTAAGTTTTGCTCAGGGATGTTTTGCTTGGGTATGTTTTGCTCAAGGTCACATGCGTCTTCTTCTCTTTGTTGTTCTTGATAAGTATAGAGTCGAGACCTTGTTCTAAAAGCGTTTGAATCAAAGTCCTCTGGGATACTCATTCCTTTTCTTGCGAGCATGAGTAGATATTTTTCTTTGTCAGCCTCTATAAGTCTTTCTATGAGTCTTTGGAATGAGGCACTTTCTTGGCATTCCTAAAGGAGTTCTTCAGTGATATTTATGTCTTCTAGATTTGGATATTCAAAAGGATTTGATAATTGTCACCCATACTGGATTCTAATTGTGTTTCCCTTTGTTTGTTTTGTTGAGAGCGAGTGATAGCAGGCATCTAGTAGAAAATCTCTATGACGAAGGGAATGAATTCCTCTTTTGGGTCTCGTTCTGGTGTTGGTGGCTCTACTCGAGGTGTGTTGTAGGTGATACAAATTTCTAGGAAGAAAGCCGGATTGATCTTCCCTCCTTGATTTAAGCGTTGACTGAATGTTGATTTTTGATAGAATGCTCTACTCCTCAATGGTTCTTTGTCAAATTTGTTTGTTTTGTCTTCAAGATACAAGCGCATATGACGAAGGAATGTTCGATGAGATTTGAAGAGTTGGCGATTGATGTATAAAAATCTATTCTTTTACACAAGTTTTAGAGAACTGGGTTGTTGTTTCCGCAACTTAGTGTTATAATAAATACTCTTTCTTCTCAGAATATGAGGATTAGTCATGCACAAGAGATCAATGGTTTCCTTTGATTTGTTCTGGATTTAGATATCTTGTTTGAAAACTTATGTTTTACTTTTATCAAATGAAGGTTTAGATGCCCCCTCATGACAAAGCGCATCAAATGATATAGAATAGAGCTTTCCTGATATGGAAACTCAATTTGACAACTTGGAGTTTGAAACAAGTATGTTTTGGGATAAAAATCTGTTTGATTGAAGGACCTTTTGACCCGTGTGATGGTGTTACTTGATTTTGATAGGAGAGATGTGTTTTATCTTTTGACTAGTTTTCAGATTTTGACAACTTTGTTATAAGGAGAACTTGCCTTGGGAGTAGTTTTGATACTCTAATTTTGATTTTCTGTTTGATGAAGGAAAAAAATAGGATTCCTAAAATGTTTTAGAATTTTCAAAAACAGCTTCTATTTTGCCCCGTGTTTTCTTAGTTTTGGCTATGTGCTAAGCCAGAAACCCAATGCACTATCAAATACCCTCAATGCGCCAAGTTGCCTTTCTAACGCGCTAACTTGGTCTGTTTGATTTTGGTTTGGTTAGAAAGTTTATGCGCTAATACATCCTATTAATGTGTTAACAGTTGATCTCAACGTGCTAGTGTTTGGTCTCGATGCACTAAGTTGTTGCTCCAACATGCTAGAATGTTTCCAGAAAGCGGTAAGGTTTGAACTGCTAATTTGGGATTGATTATGCACTAAAGTTCAGTAGTGATGTGCTATGTAGAAGCTTGTATGCACTAAAATGTGGTTCCAAAGTGCTAAGATGTTGCTCTTACGTGCTAAACTGCCCTGGTAGTTTGACTTGGTAGTTTTCTGTGATTTGTGAACTTTGTCTCAATGATGATGGATGATTTTTTGAAGTAAGAAATGAAAGCACAACACAAAAGAGATAACCATTTTGCCTAGTCTAAACAATGAGTGTATGTTCTGTGAGGATTTGTTCAAATTCCCAATGTTTTAACAGGTTTGGATACAGAAAATAGAATTCAATCAGACTCTTTATTCAAGGGTCATCAACAATACCATAGCTCACTAGTCTTGATACTCTATTAGCTCAAATCGCCTTGTCACGCCCTAGGGGGCGCCTGTTTTTTTGTCTTTTGCCAGAAATTAACTCAAAGTGAATTGCTTCACAATTGAGTAGTTATCTTGGGAGATATATGGTGAGTAATATTGGGGACAGATTCTTCCCCACCCTTGCACTATGATACTACAAATGTTTGGATACTGACTCGGCTCAAAGTTTCTAATGCTAAAATTCATAATCAAGCTTCCCATCCGACCGTTAGTGATAAAATCCCTCAGGAGGCTTCCCAACCTTTAGAACAAAGGCTTTATGTATCGCAAAAGATACTAGGGGAAGGCTAATCACTATGCACAACCGTTGAAAAGGACTTTCATCACTTTCCACTTTTGATTATAGTGGGTTGGAACACTTGGCTTCAAAGTTGTTCCCCACTTAGGTCGTTCCCCTCACACTGGCCAAAGAATGGCTTTAAGAGTTGTTCAACTCCTCGAGAGGGTAGGCCTACTAAAGGTTTTAATGCTTAAAAACATTGAAAGCATAAGAGTGGTCTGGGCAAAGAATGGCTTTAAGAGTTGTTCAACTCCTCAGGAGGCTAGGCCTGTTAAAGGTTTTAATGCTTAAAAACACTAAAAGTGTAAGAGTGGTCTAGCTTTTTGATCACCCAGTTAAGGGGAGAGCATATACCTTCCACTTTCGAAATGAAGCACACAAGTGTTCTTTTTAGCCTTTTATTGCAATGATTTGGTAAAATCTATATGGAGATATTGCTCCACAAAAACATGGTGTTATTTTATTCCATCAAATCAATGATTATCTAATCTAGAAAATGAAACCTAGTCAACAAAGCAAAAATTTGATTTTGGTTAACAAAATAAATCGACAAAGGGGAAGAACTCCCCTTTTTTAACTTTGAATAAAACTAGACAAGTGTGGTTCTTTTATCTTGCAAAAATTAAAGTTGATCCTTTTAAACACCAAAGGATGGTGAGGTTATTTTTAAAGCCTTTTGCAAACTGAAAGATTGTTTGTTCTTTTTAGATGCCCAAATGAAAGTTTTCTCGTAGGAAAGCAAGAAAGATTTTTGTTGTGGTTCTTTTTAAGTACCCAAATAAGGTGTGAGTTCAATTTTTAGCTTTAAACAAGAAATGAAAGAAATTGAATTTTTTTTTAACTAACTTTAGCTAAGTTAGTAAAAAATTCCAATTACTTTAAATCTAGCTTAAATAAAAATAAGCTTCAAACTTGCAATAAACCATTAGTAACTTGCAAAACAAATAGTTAATCAGTTAGCAAAATGATGGCTTTGTGGACTTCCACAAGTCTAACTTTTGATTTCTCTATCACAAATTATTTTATGTCTTCTGTTTGTGATGCACTACAGAATACACTGTACGCACTACAGAAAGCCCCAGATGCGCTATCAAATAGACCCTACGTGCTAAACTATTTTTCAAATGCCCTGGACTGTTAAATTCCCACGCTGAATGCTACAGGAAAAAAAAATTAAAATTCTATGCACTAAGGGAGAGTTTCTACGTGCTAGGAAATGAGTCCAATGTGCCAAACAGTACACCGGATGCACTAAAAAAAGTTCCCTACACACCGATTCTTGTTTCCCGCATACCTACCAAGTTGATCAAATTAAAAAACTGATTTGATTATTGGGGTTATGCCCCACGGTGGGTGCCAGAAATGTATGCGGGAAAAGTGGTTCAATGAAATCTAAAATGTAAAAATATTCAAAGACTTGCCCACACACCCATGAGACTCTTGGTGCAAGATATGAAGCCATGAGGAATAGCTCAACTTCCCAAGGAGTGTTTCATGGTTCTCTATCTCACAAGATCCCTCAAGCCAATGCCTTTGCTCTCAAATCACTGATCAAAGTGACTTAGGGATGAAAAATGCAAGAACGAGGGATGCTTTAGATCAAATTTAGTATAAATGCATCCTATTTATGCATGATTCTAATAAATGAATTAAACTAGATGATAAGATGATAAGGTTAGTAAAAATACTATCCTAACATGATATACTAGTTATATGTTTTAAGCTAAGATGATAAAAATGCTCTAAAACGATTATTAGATCTATTTCTATTGCAAAGAGAGGCCAAATGCTTGCTAAAATTAAGTATAAGTATGGTGCTAAATACTCGGATTCTTTTTGAAGAACGAATGGGCTCTATTTATAGAAGAAATAGGGCAATGGATGGTGAAGATTGGATAATCTTAACAAGGGCCAGGATTGAAAGTTATCAATCCGTGTTTACAATTCTCACCAATGAAATAGTGACAATTGTCAACATAAGAATGCTTGAGAGGAGAAGTAAGAAGAATTAAATGCTTGAGAAGACCTCATGGTTACCTTAGGAGGTAAGAGTTAAGGTAGGTTAGGGTTATCCATTGGATAAAGCTTTTACCCAAGGGGTAAACTCCTTTGTGAGGGTTAAAGGAATAACCATGGTCAAAGAAATGAATGATTGATGAGACCCCTGGGTTAAATGAGGGTTGAGTTAGGCAAAAAGTCTCTAACCATGCCAGTAAGGGTTAGTTAACCATTAATTGTTTGAAAGACTTTGGGGACAAATTTGTAAGAGTCCTTCCAAATTTGGGGGTTTTCAACAAGTTAACTTGTTGAAGGCATAAAGGCTTTATTGCCTTTGGAAGAGTTTACTCCAAATTTGAGAAGTGACCTCCTCAAATTTAGGGAAAGGGGATAATTGAAGGGTTTTAGGTTAATTGATTAGGATTAGAGGGATTCTAGAAGAATTTAGGAAGAGCGTTAGGAGGCAAGTGGGAGATGTAGGAAAATGCAAGTGGGTGAGGAATATTAGGATTTAATTAAAATAAATTGCTTTATTTTAATTTGGTTGCAAGTGGGGGATTTAAATAAATTAGATTTATTTAATTGAGGTGAACTATTTAATTAAATGTGAATTTAATTAAAAGTAGAGAGAAGGGATTTTAATTAAATAAAATGATTTATTCAATTAAATGATATAAAAGGCTTAAGTGAAGTTAAACAAATAAATTGAATAATTTATTTAATTTAAATAGAGGAATATGGATAATTTAATTAAATTATATTTAACTAAAATAGAGGAATGAGAATAAAATGAACATTAAATATTCATTTAGGAATATGGTCATTTTTATATGTCTACACAAGGTATCAAGGAAATTAAGATTTCTAGCATGAAATTGAGAACATTAGTCCTATTACCCCCAAGGGGAGTGTTGATTTCTCAAAACATTTTAACTCATATACCATTCTTGTTGAGGCCTAATGTGAGGAAACTTGAATGATGAGGCAATTATGGGAAATGAATCTCTCCCTTGTGATGATTGGCCTAACACTTTCCCTCAAGGTCATCAGAGAGCATATCTAAACTTAGATAGTCAAAAGGATGAATTTGACAAAGGTAGTGCACATTTTGATTTTATTACTATGAATCCTATCATGATAAATTTGGTTCCTAATGAGACCCACAAGCTTGCCATAGTACCATATGATCATTCTAGAATAAGCTTATGTGAGGATATTATGGATGATCATCCAATGGATTCAGACTTGGAAACAAGATCCCTATCCAGTGATTCAACCACTAAAGATTAGCATAACTCTAGCCAAAATTCAGAGGAGAAGGCAAAAACTTATTGGTACCTATGGGGAATGGTTTGTTCACCAAAGTCAGATGAAAAAGGCGTAGGAAAAAGTACAAAGTTGTGTCACACTTTTAAAAAGGAAATGACCAATGTTGATTCAACTTTAAGTTGAATCAATAAAAAGTGAAATATATGTTTTGAATTTTGAAATTGTGTAAGCTAATAAATTTTTTTTTGTTTTTTTTGAAATATATATTTTTTATTATAGGAAAAACGGGTTTTGAAGGGACCCTGAAACCCTTTACAAGATATCCTTAAAAGATAAGAGCATTAAGAAATAAGAAAATACATTCTACAAAAAAAACAACACAGTTCTGGGCAAAAGACAGCATAAAAGCCCAAAAAAACCAACAACATCCAACCAAAACAGAAAAAAGACAAATAACTTAATGTTTTTAAGGGCATTAGCCAATTTTTCGCTAATCCCTTGCATATCTTTGATATTATCCCTGAGCGTTGGGATTTCCTTGGAAGAGGCCAATGAAGCTTTTTTCATACTTGCTCTAGTCCTTTTGGCCGCACCACTAGGAGCACTATCCATGTTTCTTGCCTCAATAGAATCCTCATCAACATCTAGGTCCACAACAGGTTTGGAAGTGTTGGAGCCATCAAGGTACTTGACAATTTCCTCCATATTCCTGGTCACAGAGTTAAGGATATCTAGAATCATAATTAAGATGTTCTTCATGGTTGTCTTTCCTTCCTCCAGCTTACTAATCTGAGCTTCCAGCTTCTCCACTTTTTCCTCCATAACATTTTTCCACTGCTCCTGGTTACTTTCATCTTTCTTTCCCTGCTCTTCTTGTTGCTTATCAATTTTTTCTAGTTTTTTTATTCTTTCATATACCCACCTATCAAAACCCATACAAGCCTCAGACTGGCTCTTGAATTTATCCAAAATAATCCCATCTCTAGCTTTATTATATTCCCTTCTTGTTTCCTCCTTATCCTTTTTCTACTCAGTTTCCATTTCCCTTTCCTCCTTATTAATTTGATTGTCTTGCTCCTCCATAGGCTGGTTGTTACTCGCGTTGTGGGTAGGGCTATTCTAATAAGAAACATCCTCTGCTCCTCCTCCTTCTTCCCCCAGTTCCTCTTCTTTCAAGCTCTCCTCTCCGTCAGACTCATCGGTCTCCATCTCACTTCCTTCTTTTCTCATGTCCTCAGAATCAACCTCTGTATCCTTTTGTTTATCCATGTCCTCTTGAATTTTCTCCACAATGGCTTTTTTAACCTTTTTAATCTGTATCAACTCATTCTTACTGGGCCCACATTCCTCAATTTTCCTCTTTCCTTTCCCCGGTGACACCGACAACCTTTTGTTTTCCTGAATAGCCAAAATCTTACAATGCTCATAAATGAGCAAAATAAGGCCATAATGAAGCACAAGAGAAGAGGGGTTCTTACTATGCTTGTTCAAAGACCGCGACAGAGACCTGAAAAGGTAATAGGGTAGAGAAATCCTCTTGTCATGTCTAAAGTGATTTAGAAGCACAAAATGGTAGGTGTGGACCCAAGTGAAATGACCCTCCACAATAATATACTTCGTAATTGCATTAAGCACACAACCCCAGATTTTTTTGATATTAGAAGCATCATAATACCCCCCGAAGCTTTTCCTAATTTTGCTTTTCCTATTTTTTGACATATATGTTTGTCTTTTTTTAAAAAAAATTAAAAATATTTGAATATAATTTCTTATAAAGTAAATAATATAATTTAGCTACTGATAAAATGTTGAAATTGAAATTACATGAGGCATCACACTTTATATAGTAAATTTTACCTATTTGTCTTCATTTTTCTTTTGTATATTGATAACTTGAAACTTTAGTGCAAAAATATATTTTTAACTATTTTTTATGTATATATATTTTTCAATAAATTTAAAAAGTTGTGTGTAGTGTGTTAGGATCCAAGAACACTGAGAGGGGGGAGTGAATCAATGTTTTGTCGGTAAGATAAGGTTTTATGCTTTTATGACATACACATATAAACCGGTAAATGAAGAAACATATAACTTGAATCAAATAAACCATCCACATGAATGAACACCATAACACACTGAATTTATATGTGAAAAAACTCAAAGAGGAAAAACCACAGTGGGATTTGTGACCCACAATATCAATTCACTGGCCATATGAAAGATATTACATAGAGAGGGGGCCTGCACATGCACAAAGGCACACTTCCTAGAGCACACTACTCATCACAAAAGAGTCTCACTGACTACAAGCTTCTGCTAAGATAAAATAGTAATAATGAACTCACAAAATGCATTTGTAATGCCAAAAATAGTTCTGGTTATAGCTCTGCTCTATACCGTTTCATAAACCTTGAACACTTCTACCAATATCTACTTTCTTCCAAGAATGCTTTACAAACCATCTACAGATCATTGCATGATATAACATTCGCATAAAAATGATCTAAATACATATCCTTCACATCACACAGTTCTACTGCCTTGCCATATATTCTCCTATATCCTCATCATAAACCATAATCACATAAAGACCTAACAAATTGACCTATATACCCTTTACAACTAATATGCCTTATGTTAGCTTACAATACATTACAAAAGATATACAATATTGACCTTATACAATAATTACAAAATAAAACTTCCTTGACTGATGTCGGCTTCACTGAAGTGCTGGATGTCGATGTCAGTGTTGGTGCCAGTTGTAACCCTAGATACACAACGTTGGTGTCTGTTGGTGAATGCCTCCTAATACTAGTATCTGTCTTCTATAGAACCTTGTTGCCATCAATGACAATATATGAATCCAATGATGTCAATTGCCAACAATCTCCCCCTTTGGCATTGATGGCAACACTCGTGAAAAATGGATTCCCCATCGGTACAACTAAAATATGACACATGCTCCCCCTGAGCAATACACTCTGTCTGATGTCCTTCCCATATTTTTTTGTTTGATATTTTTCACATATATACACTCCCCCTTTGGCATCAATACCAAAGACCAGTAAAAGAATTGAAAGAATTTGTTTCAGAATCTATGCAAAAGAATGAATAAATTCAGCTTACTCTATCGGAGCTTGACCAATTTCAAAATTTCCAGATAAGCTTTATCTAGCAACTGTAAGTATTTATCCCAACCGGTTTTGAAAGTTTCAGATATTGATACATGTCCACTTAGTAAGTGTGCAAGTGTTTCCTTCTCTAAGACTTCTATCGGTGTGGGCTTTGCAAGCATATCCATACATTGCCTCTTATGTACCCCAAGTGAATCCAATCTTGGACTCACCAATCCTCTAAGACTCCTTGCTCTCCGAATGATCTTGTCTCTTTCCTTTTCAAAAGCAAAAATTTGGTTCTCCAAAGACAAAATTTTCCCATCAATAGATGTTGTTATTGAGGTCAATCCATCAAAAGAATTAGCAATATTAGCAACATTTTCATGTAACTCCTTTAACCTGCTATCTACATTTGTTGTAAGAATTTCTATATTACAACAAACCTTGTAGATATTAGTACAATATTTCAAACAATTTTCAATAGGAATTATTTTTTCTTCAATCTTCCTCTTCTTTGTTTCAAAAATCTAATCAAATGCGACTCTTTTAACCAAAGTAAATCTCTCAAGTGTCTGCCGGTCTGAAATTTTCTGTAATGATTGAAAGTTGTTAGATATATGCTCAGTTAATGCCTTAAGCTTGCCGAAAGGGCTTTCATCATTCTCAATCATATAATCAGGAATTAGTTTGTGCAAAACTGTAATTGATTGATGTATTACTCCTTTATCTGTAGATCCCTCCTTTATTAGCTTTTGAGTAGCTACCATCATTAACTCAGTGGGACTCACCTCAGTGATTGATTTCTTCTCAACTTGAGAAGTGTCAATTGCCAAAAAAATTGTCGGGGAATCAACATCAACTGCTGATATAGTCCCCTTTACCTTATCCTCTTTTGCACCGGTGGCTTGCCACTTGGTGCAGTATCAATTACTGTCGGTGGAGTATTATCCACAATATTGTCAGTACCCTGTATATTATCTACATTTCCTTTCTCAAAAATTGTCTCTACGAGTATAGACTATACAGTCTCCTTTACTGTCGGTGGTGTCTGTACACTCTTGTTTACTGCCGATATACCAAAATTGGTTCAGAACTTCCCAAAATATCTTTCCCTTTAGATTTGTTTGGGATGGTGGAATTTTTTGCCTTAACAAATTCTTCTTAGGAGGTGAGAAAATCTGGATTCTTTTGGAAGAATTTGGACCAACCATCTCTAGTCTCATTGATTACCTCATTAACCATGCCCATCATTAGGCTTATTTGTTGGGGTTTTCTACTAAAAAATGTTATGCTTGCAACATCTATACACCGTTTCATTTCCTCCTTGCTTATTTAACCATACATATTCAAAAGTTCTACTTCCCTGATTTCTCTATCCCTTTTGACTGCATCAAGTCTTCTAGCATCTAATTTATTAGACAATGATAGAGGAATTTCCTTCAAAATTTCTACTAAATATTTCTTATATATATCTATGTGTAACAAAATAGCCTCTTCAACCTCATTCTTCTCATTATCCTCTAAATTTTCATGGTAACTAGATACATTCTTCAAAATACCATCCTTTGTTATCTCATCTATCAATTCAACACAAGTCATTGTAACCTTACCATATTTTGTAGCTTCATCACTCTTTGTCTTCTTGTTGGGGGTTGCCAGAGTGGATGTGACTGGTTTCCTTTTCTGAATAGGTTTCCTTGCCGGAGGTGTGGGTGCACTAGGTTTTGTCACTTTTCTCACAGGCTTCCTCATTGGCTCCACCTTCTTCTCCTTTATCAGAGGCTAGTCTGCTTTCTTTCTTTGTACCCTTCTGAATGCTAGAGGTTCATTATCCTCTGGATCAGAGTAAGAAGTGATAGAAGAAATGAAAGTTTCAGGCCTCTTCATCTCAGGAGCACTAGCCACCGTCGGTTCTTCTGCCAGTTTGGATCTAGAACCCATTTCAGTATCTATCCTATGAATCACATTTTGAATAAATGCAAACATCTTGTCAATTTTATTTTCTCTTATTTTCTTGTTGAAGCCAGTTTTGACTTCAAGACCCTTTTCCTCCGCAGTGCCAAAATGTTTGGTCTTATCATCCAATGGAGCTTCAAGTAGCATTTTTGCATAAAGTTCCAAAATGTTGTCATCCACTTCATATCCAAGCTCAATGACCCATATGGTTCTAGGTTCCATTGCCTCCATGAGGGTTTCATTAGTTTTTAACATAAAACAAATATCAGTAGAGTACTTCTCCACAATGTGCTTTGAAATCCTTTCCCTCTGTCTCATGTTTTCTTTAAAAAATTGAATTAGCCCCAAAGCTTTTCATCCCTACAGGTACCAAGACTGGTGATTGCTTCCTTGATTTGCATACCTATCGGTATGTCATGAGCCCAACGCTCAATACCTAGACTAGGTAGCTCATTTATGAAGTACAACATTAAATAGACAATGAGATTTACAAACTTAAAGGTTCCTTTCTTGACACCCTTAATTTTGCCAAGATTCAACATTAGTTCACTTCTCAGCCATTCACATAAATCATATTTTCCATCATTCCTCAGCATTTGGTGTGCAACATGGATACATGAACTGGCAACAAAGTTCAATTGAATAGATTGAGTTACCTTGTAACCGATTATCATGCTTGCAAACTTCACATCTATGTCCTTGATGGTGTTGATCCTCATTGATCTTCCATCATGGGTTGTGTCAGTGAGCTTCTCAACCTTAGCATTGAGATCTTATTTCCAAGTTCTTATCCGACTTTGGGTAAGTCGGTGACTACCTAAATAGCTTCCTTGGTGATCATGTAGGGTCGATCCAGCCAGATGAACTCATTGTGGACCCTGCTCAAAACATATCTAATCACCTCATCCTTGAATTCTAGTATGTATAGGATACCAGTTAACCCTAGATATTCAATGACCTTATATTCCGGCTTGATTATTCTGGAGCTGCCCAATATCATAGATTGATACATGCCCTTAATCTCCTCGATACCTAGATCTTCCAAAGTGCAGTGAATACATGCCCTTACATCTTCTACATACATCACGCCATCGAGAACCTAGAGAATGCGCCCATAGATTCTTCCTTCTTTTCTATCTGGGGAACTTCCTTGAAAACGGGTCTCGGCCTATCCTTGACTTCAACAACGGTGGGATTTGCAATGAAAATAGGAGCAGATGATCTGGATGCCATTTTGAAGAAATACCTAAAAATGATCATCGGTTAAAAGATATGATTGCTTCTTAGATAGTTGTTGGAAATCTTTTCGAGATGCCTTTGCTCGCTCTTAATCACCTGAGATTCGCCTTTTTTTTACTCTGGTTGCTCGAACGTTGGGTGAGTAAAAACAAATTCACTTTCCCCTTTTATCAACGAGTAAACCCTAATCCTTCATTATTATAAATGCTTAGCAATGTACCCTACCGGATGTCAGTTTCACAGTTTTATGTCAAGTAAACCTTCATAAATGATTAACACAACTCTCCAAATCTCTTCAAATCCTTTTTGGGAAATATGCAAGATTTACAATGAATTTTCCAACCCCTAAGGCGTATGCCTCAGTTACCGGTTGAATTTCCTGTCGGTGGAGTTACCGATGTAGTTGCATCTCCACTTGGTTCTTTAGAATTTCTAACCCATCTCTTGGTGTGATCTTGTTGTATTTCATCTACCTTCTTCTTTCCTTTCTCATTTTCTTTATCATTTCTAATCAGTGTAGTCTTGCTTCTACAGTACTTAGCAATATGATGTATTTTGTTGCATGCATAACATGTAACATTGTTCTGAAATTGAATTTCTATAACATATCCGGTGTCATTCCTTGGCCTACATTGATTAGAAAAATGTCAAAACTTTCCACATGCATGAGATTTAACATTCATTTTGCAGTTTTCTGACTTATGACCATATTTCCTGCAATTTGTGCATTGACTGGGAATAGAATTGTAGTTTTGATTTTCTCTATTTTTACATTGTCTAGCCATATGCCCAAATTTATTACAAACAAAGCATCTACCATTGAATTTATGAGTATTAGATTGCCTTACCGGTTTCCTCTATTTTGATGAGTTTTGCATATCGGTTGTCTCATCTTTATTTGTAGTACCGAAGCTTGTGCCTTGTACAAATCCAAGTCCTATAGAATCATCACTCTGCCTTTGTCTTTACAATAAGTCATCCAATTGTGCAACATTGATCCTAATTTTTTCTTAATACTCACTTGTAGTAGTCAGATCATTTCTCGGGGTTATTATTTATCTTTCAAGTTCTTGTTCATTATTCTAGGATTGCACCAAATTAGTTTTCAACATGTCATTCTCATGAGCCAATTTGTCACATTCTATATATTTGTTCTTTAGAGATATAACAATATTTTCTTCCTTCTTCTTTCTATCCTCAATATCTTTGGACATCCTCATAGTCAGGTCTTGCATTTCATTTTGCATGAGCATGTTTGCTTGACTCAGTTTCTGACAATGTTCCTTGAGTGCATTTTCATCATCTTGTTTTTACAAAAGTTCTATTCTCCTAGCTTGAGCTATTGATAACCTTTCTTGCAGGACAAGAATGAATTAATTAGCAAAATTCAATTCATCTTGCAATTTTAAGTTCTTCATTCTTTTAGCATCATAATCCTCAAGTGTCATTTCAAGTTGCTTTTCCATAGCCATGTTTAATAATTTTGGTTTCAGGATCTTCCTCAAGCTGTTAAATTTCTTCCAAGGCACCAGGCTCTGATACCAATTGTTGGGATCCAAGAACACTGAGAGCGGGGGGTGAAATAGTGTTCTACCGGTAAGATAAGATTTTATGCTTTTATGACATACACATATAAACCGGTAATTGAAGAAACATATAACTTGAAGAAAATAAACCATCCACATGAATAAACACCATAACACACAAAATTTATATGTGGAAAACCTCAAAGAGGAAAAACCGTGATGGGATTTGTGACCCACAATATCAATTCACTGGCCATATGAAAGATATTACATAGAGAGGGGGCCTGCACATGCAGGAAGACACACTTCCTAGAGCATAATGCTCATCACAAAAGAGTCTCACTAACTACAAGCTTCTGCTAAGATAAAATAGTAATAATGAATTCACAAAATGCATCTGTAATACCAAAAAGAGTTCTGGTTATAGCTTAGCTCTATACCGGTTCATAAACCCTGAACACTTCTACCAGTATCTCCTTTCCCCCAGGATTGTTTTACAAACCATCTACAGATCATTGCATGATATAACATTAGCATCACACAGTTCTACTACCTTGCCATATATTTGATAGTTCTGATACAAATTGTAAAGTACATATACCAAGCTAACAAGATGAGAGGGGTGGGTGAATCATACAACCTCAATCTTCCATAAAATCAATAGATTCAACCTCGGTAGCTTTAACAGATATATGTAACCAAAACTATAAAACATGCAAAATCATAGATAGATAACATCACAACACATTCAACACCAGATTTAACGTGGAAACCCAAAAAGGGAAAAACCACTCTGGGATTTTGGACCCACTAAGAAATATACTCTTCTAGAGTATGCTCGGTTAAAAGCAAATCCTATTAAAGATTACAAACACATTGCTAGATGTGACCCGGTTAAGGGATTTCCCTCAGATCTGGTAGGATCTTCACTTTGTTAGAAGTGACCTTGTCAAAGGATTTCAAACACTCATTCAAAATGTTACCTTGCTAGAGGGTTTTACAAATAAGACTGTTAAGTCCACTCGGTTAAGAGATTTTATGTCGCTTTCACAAAATAACAGTAATAAAAATCTATTTGCAACTTCACATCTAAAATGCTAAATACTCTATCTTTGTCAGGACAGTTAGAAGCCAAATGTCCTATCTTATCACAATTGAAACATTTCAGAGGTAGTTTTCCTTTATACTTACCTTTGCCTCTCGGTAACCTTCTAGCCAATAGTGCTTCAAACTCTTCTTGCTTTCTGATTTCCTCATACAACTTGTATACTTCTTCCATGTTTTTATGAAATCTTTCACTTGCTCCACTATGATCCCCTTCAGAATACTTACTCATTCTATCATTGTAATCATTAGATTTACCAAGATGAAAAGAACTGAATGCAGATTCAACTTTATTTACCAAAGACACACTGTTATCAAAATTACTTAACTCAAATGCATGTAGCTTACCGATAGTAGCATCTAAAGAAACTGGTATATTGGGTATAGACCTCAATTCATTGATTGCAGAGACTCGAATTGCATAAGCTGGTAGAAGGGTTCTCAACTTACTTGTTACATTCTTTTCTTCAACAGTTCCACCTACTCCTTTAATTTGATTGACAATCTCCTTTAGTCTTGTACTATACTGGGTTATGTTCTCACCTTCATTCATCCTCATAGATTCAATTTGTCCTCTTAGACTATCCACTTTTTCTCTTTGAACATGTTCATCACTGTCATACACAGATATGAGTTTGTCCCACATTGCTTTTGCATCACTGCAGCCTTCTAGATCATTAAACTCTGAGTCGGTCAAAGCTGATGATATTTCAATCATTGCTTGAGTGTGTTCTTGCTTTGCCTTTATCTCTTCCATTGTCAATGGATAGGTGTTCGGTGTAATGATATCATTCTCCAGATAATATGTTGCATATTCTCCAACTCCTGATAAGTGCAGCTTCATCCTTTTCTACCATGTAGAGAAACTAGACTTGTTCAACTTCGGTGCATCCCTCTTATACATCTTTGGATATTTGCCTCAAGTACATTTAAAATTTTCCTCCGGAGTCCAAAGCTCTAATACCAATTGATAGTTCTTATACAAATTGTAAAGTACAGATGCCAAGCTAACAAGATGAGAGGGGGGGGCGAATCATACAACCTTAATCTTCCATAAAATCAACAGATTCAACCTCGATAGCTTTAACAGATATATGTAACCAAAACTCTAAAACATGCAAACTCATAGACAGATAACATCAGAACACATTCAACACTAGATTTAACATGGAAACCCAAATAGGGAAAAACCACTATGGGATTTCAGACCCACTAAGAAATATACTCTTCTAGAGTATGCTCGGTTAAAATAAAATCTTGTTAAAGATTACAAACACATTGCTAGATGTGACCCGGTTAAGGGATTTCCCTCAGATCTATTAGGATCTTCACTTTGTTAGAAGTGACCTTGTCAAAGGATTTCAAACACTCATTCAGAATGTTACCTTGCTAGAGGGTCTTACAAATAAGACTGTTAAGTCCACTCGGTTAAGAGATTTTCTGTCACTTTACAAAATAACAGTAATAAACTATATCTGCAACTTCACATCTAAAATGCTAAAGCAAATTCTTATTTGCTCAATACTTCTTAGTCATAGGACTTATCTTGTCCCTCTATTGGGCTCTATACTCTATTAATCAAACAGGTCTTCAAGCTTCTGTGCTCGGTAATCACTATGTAGCATCCCTGTGCTTACATTTGTCCGCATACATTGTCTATCAACCATTCCTTATTTATAAACAATTTGCTAACCGCTGAATCTTCTTGATCACATTTCCCATGATCAATCATAGCCATCAGATCTTCAAACTTGACCAGGTTCAATGTATCCTTCGATCTGAAAATGTTTTACCTCACCTTGGAACTTGCATACATTTCTTGGAACTTGTGCTAGGGTATTGCGGTTCAATCTGAGTTGTAGATCTTCCTACCAATCTTTCAATGCCATAGATTCTTAACAGACTTCATGCACGACATACCAATCATTTAATCAACTCCAGCTCATCAACTTCCTTCATTAAATAATTCTTTTATTCATCCAATGCATTTTGTTACTGCTCGGTTGCAACTCGGTAAATACTAAACTTTACTCGGTAGACATTCCACCTTCATTAACCGATAGCAATAACCTTAGGGTTTACTGACTAGGTTCCTTACGGTTTACCGACTCGGTTCTTTGCTCAGTGACATAGTATAGTATTAACCTTACAATTAACAATATATGTAGGATATCAAAACAATCTAGACATCATGATCTCATCATTGTCTAACTTGGTAATAGTTGCCCATTGAATAACTTATTCCTCCCCTTATTCATCATATTCTTTCCGTGTCTTTTACTGACATCTTAATTCTCTTTAAATTAATCTTCTCAAGATATGGCAACATCATACTGAATCAGAAAATCAATTTCTTGACATCAATGATAAAATAATGTTATCAAGACAGTAAACATCCTTAATCAGTTATATCCATAATCATCAACAACCTTCTCAATATCCTCATTGAAATGCCAACAATCTCTCATTGTAATTGGAATGCCAACAATATTCTCCTATATCCTCATCATAATCCATAATCACTTAATGACTTAACAAACTGACCTATATACCCTTTACAAATAATATGCCTTATGTCGTCTTACAATACATTACAAAAGATATACAATGTCGGCCTTATACAATAATTACAAAATAAAACTTCCTTGGCTGATGTCGACTTCACTGAAGTGTTGGATGTCGATGTCGGTGCCAGTTGTAACCCTAGATACACAATGTCAGTGTCTATCGATGAATGCCAGTGAGTGTCAATTGCCAACATATTGAAATATAATTCTTTCCATTTGGCATCACCTTTTTTCTTAATTACTTATCCAAATTAGGAAAGAATTATATCATCTTGACACATAGACTCTTTTCTCTAGTACATCAAGTTTTTACAAAAATTTTAAATAAATTTTAATATTTTTCCTTTACAAGATAATCAACCTTATATTTTAGTGTTGATGTCTTGCTTTTAGTAAAAATAAACTAGCACTTGCACCTTGGTGTGCAATGGGTACGCCGAATAGGTATGGAAGGTCAAATAGAAAAAAAATTGGTATATTATTTGCATGCATTTTCTGTAGTACATGAGGTCAATTGAGGAAATTTATAAAATAATGTTATTTGTACAACAAAGGTATAATGGGAAGCGATAATAAAATCAAGAAGATAATCATGCTCCATTACGAATCTGGAGTCATGTTGTGTTTGCAATAGAGAGAGAGAGAGAGAGAGAGAGAGGGGTGGGGTGGGGGCGTAACTCAATAGATTTAAGAGATAGAGATAGGACAAGATGGACATTTTAAGATGGAGAAGGATATGTAGAGAAAGAGAGGGAAAAGAGAGAGATAGATAGAGATAGAAGAGATAAAGATATAGAGAGTGAGAGATATATTAATAGAGAGATAGGTAATGACATAGAGATAGATGGTGAGATGGAAGAGGAAATAGTGAGAGATAGAGCTAGAAAGGTAAAGATATGTCAATATAGAGGTCTAGGGAGAGGGAGAGGGAGAGGGACAAAGGGAGACATGTCTAGAGATGCAAGGGGAGATACCTTTAGGGAGAGGGAGAGGGAGAGAGGGAAACATGTCTAGAGATACAAGGGGAGATAGAGAGGGAGAGAGGGAGACATATTTAGAGATACAGGGGGAGATAGAAGAATAAACATTGAGATAAAGAGATAGAGAGGTAAATAGATGATGTGTGTGTGTGTGTGTGTGTGTGTGTGTGTGTGTGAGAGAGAGAGAGAGAGAGAGAGAGAGAATTGTGTCCCAGTGTCTTGTGTTGTGTTTTATGAATCTATTGTCATATTCCCTGTATTAGAGAAAATTCAATTAGCAAAAATTTTATAAATTTTGGTGTTCCTTTCAAAAATATTAAGATCAAATATTCTTGACTAAACCAAGCTTTGCACCTATTGAGATTAATTAGACAAACTATATTAGCTTATACCATAGAGATTAATTAGATAGACTATAATCTTATATTGTTGCTTATATTAGATGAATCACATTACTATTAATGAGATCTAAGATTTTATGCTCAAGAAACCATACAAGTATATGTATGGTGTCTATCAACTTTATAGAAATTGTAGAAAAAATATTCATTAGAACTCTTAGGTCTTTGGAGGAATCAAATAGATTGATAGAATTAAGGTTGACAAAATTATTAAGATGGTTTGAAGAACACTATTCAATGGTTTTCTAATCTTTGTAATTTCCTAGGCCCTTAAAGTTTGAACGATACAAAATTAGATGTGATAGAAATTTTATTGGAACTAGACTTATATTTTTTTTCTTTTCATTCCCGTTTTTGAAAATGCATTATTATTTTGACATTTTGAAGCATTGGAGGAAGTGTGGGAGGCCACATAATTCCAACCATTAGATTCAAATAGTTGAAGTTTAAGTTTTTTTAAATGGAAGCACAAATTCTACAATATAAATATTGGAAGCTAATTCCATAGTCATTAGTAGACTCATTATGCCTTTGAGAATGTTTACTTAAATTAGTTAGTTGTTTCTTAGCCCATATTGACACATAAGTGTTGTAAGTGGTAGTTAGCTTGTCAAAATGATGGATAGAAATAGGAGCTAGGGATTACAAGTATTCAATGGCATGGTCCTTAGGGTTAATATAAATAATTTAGGCAAGACTTTATCTTCATATGTAACATCTAGACATGCATTATTAAAAGATTATAGGTGAATATTTTGACAAACTTTTCCATAATATACCTCAAATATAGCTACAATAAAGTCAACGGGCAAGGTTGTGTAACAACCTCACATGTAAAAGATGTGCAAAGTGAAGGATTAAACACACTATCTAGTTAGAGTTATGATTTTCTTCTTAAGTTGATCAAACTATTTGACTAGCGTATTGAAGTGTGAGTAGTAGTAGTATAAGAACCCTGGATAGAATGAATGGTGTATAAAAAGAGTGAGAGGTAAGAGGGAACGAAATGGTCGTAGAAGAGAAAACCATTCTATAAATGTAGAGTTGTCATAGAATGACAACGAGGAATGTTAGTGTTTATATGAATATGAATAAACACTATCCCAGTTTAAACTAAGAACTTTAACTTATAGATATGTCATCAAAATTTAATATTGTACACATCCATAAAATAATTATTTCACTAGTTTCAACCTAAGCATATACCTCATTTGAACCTTCCTCAACTACCTTAAACTCAAATATTCTTTGCTAATTTGTATGTTGCACTACAACTACAATTATTTATGATATCAGCACTACTAAGAAATATGTAGCTACATTGTGCATAAATGTATACTAGTGTAGTTGCAAACACCTCCGAGGAAATTCCCCATCCTTTTGGGATAGAGTGGGAAGGTTGTAAAGTAGGGAAGGTTGTAAAGTCTAGCTTTAAACCTGCCAATTGCCAATTGCCAATTGCAAAGTCTCTAAAACTTTTTCAATAAATGTATTTTGTTAATATCCTATACTCAGGACGTTCCACGGGACAATATTTCTTTGAGACATTCTGCCAAACAGTTCACCTGCCTTATCGATGATTCTGCATCTTGCATATCCTACAATCCTGGCATTCGGTCAAACAATTTTTGGAGGTGTTTTGTCAAGCAGTTTGCGTGCCTTGTCTATGCGGACACTTTCTGCATACACATCTACCAGATCAATTGCAGCTACAATCCTTGGATGTCCATGCCCTGTTCCAAACCTCTTATTTCCGCATAGGATGGGAGGATGCTGTAAAAGTTTGCAGAGTTTAGATTTATACCTTCCAATCGCATTTGTTTGTATGTTTCTATATCATTTTGGACAAACTCATTTTCTGCATTTCCTGCAATCAAAGCATTCCACGAAACAACATTTCCTTGAGGCATCGCTCAAATAGTTCACATGCCTTGTCTATGCTTCCACATTTTGCAAAGATGTCTACCTGAGCATTTCCAATTATAATATCTAACGATAATCCCCTCTCTTCCATAGTTCGATGGATTGCCCATAACCGGTTTTGAAGCTCCCATTGTCGCTTCTTACAATACAGTTTTAGGTTAAAAATGTGAAGCAACAGTATTATTTTAAGCCATCACAGGCATCCACTTGACGTCGTGCGGGAATAGACTAAATTCAAACTTGACGACGACTACTGTTCTAACGGGAACAAACGCTGGCGCTGGCAATAGGAACTGATGACAGGAACGGGGCCCACAGATGCCACTTAAGTGGTCAAACCAATTTCGAGCGTCTTCGTTTCAACCAATGAAAAATAGTGAAAATCCACGGTTCCGATGGGTTTCATCATCTTGCATCCTGTTTTAGACGCTTTTGAGCCATTGATGGTAGAAGTAAGTTGATCTACTTCAGATAGGGAATGCCTTCGGCGTAAATATAAAATATAAAAATTAATTAAAATATTAAAAGATATACATTTAAAAAAATTCATTATAGATCTATAAAAGAGTATTTTTACATTATTTAAAAAAAAATATATTTATAAAAGTAGGAGTTTTTTTTTGTTTTTTTGGCAAAAGTGGATGAACCACAAATATATTAATTATAATAGTAAACTGGTTCAAGAGCTCCTGGAGGAAAGAACCAATGAAGAAAACCTCCATTCCTCGCTCAAAATTACAATGTATAAGAGGAATCCATGTATGAAGATGAAAGCTACATACCTAGCTCTATAGAAACATAATACATCCCAAAAACCTAAATACAATAATAAAAAATAATGTTCAAAAATTACTCAAAGAACACCAAGCAACAATATATCCAAGGACTAACAAAGTCCAAACATGACACTTCAAAGTTTGTCATGAGATAACCAGCCCGAGAGACTAACACTAATACCACAAGCCATTCGGAGACCATAATAAACACCACCAAAAAATCAGTGTTTCTTGCACGATATACATATGAAAGTTGAAAAAGATTTTTAAAGATAAAATTTCTCTGCCAGTATCAACTCCCATTTATTAGAAGTAGATAATCAACGAATAAACCAGTTCACTTTTATACTACCAACCAAATTACCTCCTTCAAAGCTAACAAAGTGAGGCTATTGAACAAAGCCAAGAAAAAAGATAGGGGATATATAGCATATTATAGAAAAAATTGTGTGAAATGAAACTAAAAACTCACTCCTCCATTGGTTGTGAACCCAAATAAGAACATTCTCCAACACTTAAAGTGGCAAAAGAAACTACAAGTCCTTCGACAAGGTCAAATGATTGGTGAATCTCCTTGACATGGTTAAGATCAAGCCTAGTAGGTGTAGAATCATGGTTAACCTGCATCAAATCATCATTACCCACTTGCATTGGTGGACTGAGAGAAGAAAATCTTGATTGCCCATGATCATGGCCTAAGCTAGCTAGAATAGCATGTAGCTTCAAAAAGATTCTTCTCTTCAAGTCTAAACTCAACACTCTATCCACATTGTGGATGGCTAATTGAAAGGGTCTCACATTTTGAAGAGACAGAGAATGCTCGATAATATCAAAGATTAGGGTAAATTCCTCATGATTAAGCAAAAAGTGCCTAGGAAATAGCCCTACTACTTTAGCTTGGCCATTCCAGAGATCATAGTGATGAATAGCCTCTAGAAGTTAATTATCATCCAAAATATTTACCCTAACAGTTTTATGGACGATATTTTTAATGGAACCCATGACTGCAACACATCAACTATGTTGCATAGGAAAATTGAAACCAGTTGGGAGGGAAAAATAAACCTCTTTTCCCGTGGGTAAAGGATTTCCTCACCAATTATCCTTTGAATGCTAGGTTTACAATGTTGGCAGGTGATATTGAAGGGAGTTCCCAAATACTCATATGTGAAATTGTCCTCGAATGACATCTCCCAAGAAGCAACCCTTAAGGAGATTCAAGGAAGGCATCAACAATTGAAATAATCTCCGCCAAAAATTATTTCCAATCCTTTCCATATGGTGTCAACTAATTAATCGCTTTGAACTACATCCGTGAACTGAATCATGTGATTATAACATTAACTGGATAGGAGTGTCACACATGTGAGAGAATATGAGTAAGCAACATCAATCTTATGGAACTCATAGGTATGTAACTTAGGTCACCAATGTAAAACCATCAACGATGGAGGAATAATAAATCAAGCAACCCAGATAATATAATACGACTATGAAATAATGTATATGCTTTCTCACAAAAAGGTTCGATGTAAAATGTCCAATCAATGAGCTATAGATTGAAGGTAATCAAACTATTAGATCTTTTGAAGATGAAACAAGAAGCTACTCTTTCATGAAGAGACTTGTGTTCATGAAAATGAGGAATCTAATAGCCGACCATCAATTTTCTTTTTCAAAATTGATAATTTTTGCTAATTGAGGAAAATCTTCTATATTAAAATGTGAAAGTGAAGAATCCACTTCCAACTTGTCATGACCCATATTAGCTAGAACATCTACTGCTCTATTACCTTCCCTAAATACATGAGAGGTGCAACATTCATCAAACAAGTCTAACAACACCCGAGTTTGATTTAAAATGTAATAAATTCTCCAATTAAATGAACATCGAGATATGCAAGATTTAACTATAATATAAGAATCTCAATTCTCAAATTAAATGAACATCAAGATATGCAAGATTTAACTATAATAGAAGAATCTCAATTCTCCAGTTAAATGAACATCGAGATATGCAAGATTTAACTATAATAGAAGAATCTCATTCAACATGAATCTTAGAGAACCTTAGTTGTTTTGCCAATGTCAATCTAGATAATAGAGAAAGAGATTCCACCAAGTTATTTGTCCCAAGAGGAATAGGAGAAGATTTAATTTCCAAAAGATGACCTAAATGATCTCTAATACAAAATCCAATCCTTGAGTCACCTGGGTTTCCTCTAGATGAACCATCAAAATTTAATTTCACAAAGCCAACTAGAGGAGGTTTCTATTTAACTAGTTCTCTATTGATTGAATGATTTCCATGACCAGCTGAAGCATCAAAGTAGGGGATAGTTAAACCTTTCCAAACCTTGATAATGCGACCATCCCAAGAGGAAAATTTAAAGTTTCTATTTGTGTTCTTGATGTAAGCATTAATCTGTTCTGAGGTATATTTCTCAATTCCCTCTAGAATCAATTGAATTGGAGAAGCTTCCTGTCTAAAAATTCTTTTTATTCATTTCCCACCAAATTGACCATATGATCGTTGTTGGGATACATTTCCATATGCTTGCAAATAAAGAACTAGAAAATAGAGATGGCCATGATTGGAATATCTCCCATAAAGTATATGGAAGTGGCATAGAAAGGTTAAGCTTTTCCAAAATATGAGTCCAACATTGATGAGAAAAGGGGCACCTTAGGAGTAAGTGATCCACAGTCTCAGTCTCTGCCTTGCATAATACACAATTGTTAAGAGTTAGCAATATGTAATCTCTCCAATTTATCACTTGTTAAGATCCTCTTTCTCAAAACTAACCAGACAAAGCAATCTACTTTAGGAAGAACCACACTATTCCAACAGAATGAAAAGGCTCTACTTGTAACTTGTTGGATTTCCATATGTCGAGCAGCCACATAAACATCTTTAACTGAATATTTACTATCATGCGCTGGAGCCCAGATCAACTTATCTTCTTGATTATAAATATGCACCCTTCTTTTTGAAAGTAGCTTCTGAAAGAAAATCCTTTCATCATCTCTAATGGGTAAATCCAATGGATCTTTCCAAATAGCTTTCCCTGAAAAAAGTTCCGCTTCAGTAACATAATATATCAAGAATGATCCCCAATTATTTTTAATGATTGGAATAGTATCTAGTAGAAGGTCTGAGAGCTTCAAAGGAGGCAAACCATTCCACAAATCCTCCCAAAATTGAATTCTCTCACCATTATGAACTTCCCAAGATACATACCTTGTGATAACCTATTTACAAGATATCATGAAGTTCCAAACAGCTAATTCCTTCGAGGGATCAAGAATAGTTACAACATGTGAGGGATTTAGAGAATCCGAGTACTTCTCTTGCATGATTCTGCACCACTTAGTGTCATGTTTGGTCACCATTATCCACACAAGTTTACCCCCAAAGGCTATGTTCCTTTTAGATAAGTCATGTAGACCTACTCCCCCTCCCCCCTTGTCATGTACCATTTCCTTAAGTCACATAAACGGGATCTTTTTTTCTTCTGACATATTATCTCTCCATAGGAAACCTATAATAATTTTTTAAATTTGTTGAATAACTCCAATAGGAGCTTTAAGAACCGACATGTAGTAATTGGGAATTGTAGACAAGATTGATTTTATTAGGAGTAATCTACCTGACAGAGACAACCAACGAGCCTTCCATTTGGAGATGGAATTCTTAATTTTATTAATAATAGCTTTCCAATATGATGACTTATTAGCACCCACAAAAAAAGGGATGCCTAAATATGTAGAAGGAAGGCATTCTTGTGAGAAACAAAATATTAATAATTTTCCTTGTGACAACATCTTTGATTTCTGAGCATTAACTCTTTGTCCCGAGACTGCCATATAAAGATCCAATATTTGTTTAATCTATTTTGCCTCCTGAACATTTGACTTACCAAATAAAAGTGTGTCATAAAAAAATAATGAGTGTGTAACTGAGATAGATGTTCCTTCAATATGAGATCCCATCCAAAGCCCTTGTTCATGTTTATACTTAATAATTCTATTGAAATCTTTCGCCATGATTATAAATAAATATGGGGATAGAGGATCTCCTTCTCTCACTCCTTGTGAGGCAGTAAAAAAGTCAGCAGAAACACCATTAATTAAAACTGAAAAGTAATCTCCAGAGACGTAGGCCCTAATCCATTTGCATCATTTCTCAGCAAAGCAAAATTTGCACAAGACTTTAAATAGAAAAGATAAATTAAGTTTGTTGTAGCGTTTTTCAATTTTTTTTTGTTTTTGGTAATTAGACCCAAAGTGGTAAAAAATATACATTTAGTGGACAAATTCCAATTGAAAAATTTGTGGCCCATATATAAGATAGGTATAATGAATCTTTATAGAGCATATGTTTGACTAAAATTTTTTTTTAGTTAGAATTACTTAAACTCACTTGTGTTGATAATTGAGCCTGAAACGTGACATAATATTGAGATTTTACTCAGTAGACTGAAAGGAAAGCATTCTCCCTTCCCCAAGAAGGTAGATAACAAGAAAGAACTCCCTAAATGTTTTGACAACTTCAAAGCTGCCAAGGATTTAATTGTTCAAAGGTTGTCCATGGATTTAAAACTTATATCTTGGAATGTGTGGGGAATTGAATCCTCTAATAGGAAATATGTAGTTAAGTGGTTGTACAACCAACATAAGAATATTGATATCATGATGCTTTAAGAAGTTAAAGTTGTTAGTTTACATTGGAAGTTAATCTTAGATATATTTGGAAAGATGCCTTATAGTTTACTACATATCATGAAAAGGGTAAAGGGGGCTTTTCTATTTTAATCAATGGTAGATGGGGAAATAATACTCTTGATAATGGTAGCTCCCCTTTTAATAGGGTAATATGCATATTTCTTAATATCCATGATACTAAATTTGGTATATGCTCTCTTTACACTTCCAACGATTATAGGGAAAGGACTGATCTGTGGAAATGGTTGTGTAGTCTCCCTCATGTACCCTAGATCATTGGGGGAGATTTCAACATGGTAGAACATCTACAGGACAAAATAGGTGGCTTGATCCCATAATGGAAAAGTGGAGAAAGAGTGCACTGAGTAAGGATGAAGGCTAAGCACAAATTGTTTGACCCTCTTGAAGGGTTGAAGAAGGAGTCTAAAAGTATATTTCATAAATGGTGCAATTTTCAACAAGGGGGGAGAAGAATATATTGTAGGGTGGATAGATTCTATGCGAATAAAGATTCTTTCTCATTCTAGCAATAATAAGATGGTAATATCGTGAAAGTTTGTCCATTTAACCTATCTGATCATCACCTGATCATTACTCAGATTTCTTTAAAGGATACTACTACCCCATCCCCAATGAGGGAGGAATTTTTTTCCCTCTACACTAGTTTGTTAGATGATCTAGATGTTAGGACTACTATCTATATGGTTATATAAATTAATAAGTGGGACACACCATTTCTATTATTCATAAATGGGATAAGAATGTTGAAAATTGGAAGACTCTCTTGTAGATAGTAGCCAAGAAGGAAGTTGAGGATGGGAGGAGCCTTGAGAATAGTTTAGTGGACAATCTACAGGTAGTGGAAACAAAAATTCAAGATAGTCCCGATTATCTTACTTTATCTAACAATCTTTCTCATACCGGAGATTTGTTGAGAGGGTTGCATCACCAAAAAATACAAGGAATCAAAGTCGGATCTAGAAATAAAAGGCAAGTTTAAATACAAGGGAAATGGTAGACAATGAGGTATTTAAACTTGCCTTTTTCCTAATTCTATAAAAAAACTATTCTCCTCGGAAGGTAAATCCCCAACATGTCTCTTGGCTAGGGACAAATGTAAGGTTGTCATCCTAAATAAGATTTTAGAAGTAGAAGCTAACTCTCTCATGAAGCCCATCTCGATGGAGGAAATATGGAAAGCTACCAAAGCCCTAAACAATTAAAAGGCCCCTGGCCCAAATGGGTTGCCTATTGAGTTTTACAAAAGTGGCATAGAATGGATTAGCTTGGACTTTCTATCAACATGGGAGTGATTAAGCTTCTTCCCAAAGATGGGGACAAATCCTTAATAAAAAACTAGAGACCAATTACATTATTGAAAGTCTCTTACAAAATTCTTGCGATGATCATTGCTCTTAGGTTGATGGGCATTCTTCCTAATTTTGTAAGTAACACTCAGAAAGGTTTTAAATCAAGGGAAGATACATCCTTGAGAAACTTATCACAAGTTGGGAAGCTATGAATTGGACCAATACAACAAATCAAAATGTTGGTGTGTTTCTTATAGATTTTGAAAAGGCTTATGATAGGATTGAATGGAGTTTCCTCAATATGATGTTGGAGGCCTTTGGTTTTCCTAAATAATTCTTTCAAATGGTCAAGGTGTTGCTTAAGGATACATCTTCTCAAATTGAGGTCAATGGTTCCCACACACAACCTCTTTAATCAGGGATCTCCATCTAGAAGCGGTGTCCTCTTGCCCCTACTCTCCTTGGTATTGCCTCCAATGCACTATTTTATATCCTTAGTGATTCTACCCTCTTTCCAATAGTTAAAGGAATCTCACTACCTAATGGAGAAGACCTTATCAACATTCAATTTGCTGATGATACCACCCTATTCCTATAGCTTCAAGAGGGCGATATGGACTAATTAATGATTAAACTTAATATATTTTGTGAAGCCTCAAGGGATAATATTTTAGAAGAAAAATAAACACTTCTTGATTGGGATGAGACCCCCCACACATGGCTCAACAAACATAATTTTCAATTGGGAAGCTCATCCAAGAAAGTCAAACACCTGGGTATTCCCATTTTTGTCAACCCATGTCTAAAGGACATGTGGATCTAGATCAAAGAAAAGTTAGAAAGTTAGGGAAGTGGAACAAGAAATATCTATCACTTGCTTGTAGGATTCAAGTTTCCTAAAATATCCTCTCTTCTTATAGTTTGTACTATGTTTCAATCTAGATGTTCAATAACTACTAAATTAATGAGATCCAAAAATCTATCAGAAAGTTCATCTAGTTAGATGGTAAAGGAAATAGAAAATACACTTAATCAAATGCATTTGGTGTTCTCTCAATAAGATGGTGGGAGGGTTAGGACTAAATGATCTCAAATTTCAAGTAATTTCCCTTCCTACCAAATGGATTCTTCATGCATTGGATGGTGATGAACCTTAGAAGGTTCTTATCAAGAATAATATAAGGTTTGCAGACCGTCAATAGACAAGACCTAGAAAATGCTCCCCTTCAGTGATCTCATCGCTGGTAGTTTCCCTATATCCCCAACTCGATCCAATATCTTCAGAGCAATATGGATGGTTTGGGATCATATTAGGAACCTTATTTATAACAATAAGATTCTTAGTAGTAATAATACAATATGTGGTGAGACATCTATATGGTGGAACTTATTCCACAAAGCTAAACCTCTTTCCCTCATTCAGGGCTTCTCTTTTAGAAGATGGGTTGTTAATGTGAGAAAAATAATTACGGAAAATTCAAAAAGAAGAATAATAAAAAACTTGGTAAAAATACACCAATAAAAAACCACGGGAAAATTTTGTCTTTCATATTGATTCTCAGAAATTACAGAGTTACAACAATCTCAAAAACTGTACATCAAAACATGACTTCAAGCAGCCTAAAACAACCAAGTTGCAGAGTCCTACTTGAATACAACTTACTAAATATAGTAAGTGAAGAGGGGAAAACATAGCAAGGTAGGATTAGATGGTTAGTATTCAAATGAAGCATTCAAACACATAAAACACAAAGAATAGTTCCATTTATACCTTGCTATTTTACCTCTCCCTCGGATTGAGCTTGATGAAGTGGATGGATGATGAGGATGCACCCTTGATGCTCCACTTGATGTGCTCCTTTCTTGATATAGATGTGGATTCATCTCCTTTTCTCAACAAGATTAATGGATTTGATTGGATTATTGGATGGATTTTGGATGGATTTGAATTTAATGAAGGATTAGGACATGATAGAGGGATTGTAGTCACATAAATCTGTCCAGCTTAATTAAATGAATATTTCGTATTTATTTGATTAAAAATCCACTAGCTATCAGTTAATTAAATTAATATTTAATTAATTCATCCCCAAACATTCTTCTATTAATTAAATAAATTATTCAATTTATTTTAATTAATTCATTAAAATCAAATTCCAATTTAATTAAATAAATAAAATCTATTTATTTAATTAAATCCCCTTTTCCTCTTTTAAATAAATTAAATAAAACATTTATTTAAATCATTATCCCCCCCCACTTGCATTTTCCTACAAATACAACTTGCACACATTTTGAAATAAATGAATTTTTATTTTAAATAAAATCCTATTTTCCCTCACCCACCAAATCCACTTGCAAAATCTAATCCCCTTCTAGATTCTTCTAACCCCTTCCTAATTAGCCTAATCCATCCCCTAAATATTGTCACATTCCTAAGCAAAATGGAGTCACTTCTCAAAATCCTCAAAGTCTTTGATAGCCATTAAAGGCTTCCAACTTTCAACCACTTAACCCCCAAAGTCTTCCAAGACCACTAATGGCTCTTACATAACCATTTATGGTTATTTCAATCTTGTCTCCCCAAACATTTATTGTTTTGACCATATTCATCCATTTCACATTTGCACAAGAATTTATCCATTGGATAAAAGCTTTTATTCTTTGAATAAAGAGTTTATTCATTCAACCAACCTTGACTCAAAATCCCAAGGTCATATCAGGCATTTAATGCTTATTCCCTCTCCTCACAACCTATCTCACATTGACACTTGTCATCCTGGGATTGGGTTGAAAGCCCTCACATGGATTTGAAATCATTCAATCCTGACCCTTGTTGAGATTGCTCAATCTCAACCACCCATTGCTCCATTTTTCCTATAAATACGGCCCATTCTTTCATAATCCAGATCCTGAAAACTTGTGTGCATCTGAGCTATAGACATTTTAGAGAGCATTTTAGCATAAACAATCTAATCTTTTGTCTTTTGGTTAAAATATATCATTTTAGCATTAACATTAGCTTTTTATTTCACATTTAGAGCTATATTACAATCTCAATCCTCCATAAGCATCCATAGTGCAAAAAGCTGCTGAGAGCTACACTATTTTGGAACTTGGAGAGGAGAGGAACAAGGGAGAAGGAGCTAATCTCATGCTAAGAGATAGTTGGAGATGTCTCATTGTCTTTACTTCTTTAGTTAGATTCATTAGCATGTGTTTTTAGTATCTCTCTTGGAATGCCTTCATTTGTGTTTGGTTTTTGATTGATTAACTCTAACATCTTGTGTGTTTTGTGTTGTTTGATCTTAGACTAACTATTTGTGCCATTTAGGAGGGCATCATTTGGTGAACCCGACGTGAATCGAACATGCAACCTTCTGATATTTTTTTGTTACCTAACATGTTTGAATGTTGAACTTGACACACAGGTCGCGCTTTGGCGCTTTTGTCGTGTTTTAGCGCTATTGTTTTTTGTCTTTTAGCGCTTTTGTCGCATTTTAGCGCTATTGTTTTTTTGTCTTTTAGCGCTTTTGTTCTTACAATAGCGCTATTGTCAAAGAATTAGCGCTTTTGTCAGTATTTTGGCACTTTTGTTAATTAATTAGCGCTTTTGTATTTATATTAGCGCTTTTGTATTGTTGTAAAAATCTTTTATTTTAGCGCTTTTGTAATATTCTAGCGCGTTTGTGTTAAAGTAGCGCTTCTGTTTTCACACAGACTAGCGCTATTGTAACTGAACGTTGTAAAAAAAGGCCTTGTAATTGATAAAATTATTTTTCTTAGGTTTGTGAGAGGCAGAATATATATGGAATATAACATTTAAGTATAAGAAAGAGAAAAGAGAAGTTATACTTTAAGTTATATTCCATATATACTTTCAGGATGTTTGAGAGGGGTTTCAGACCTCTAGGAGTTGTAATGCAAAATCTAGTTTTTGGAAGATCCTCCAAATTTCAGACTTAGTCAAATTTCAGGGCATTTCAGAATCAGGATTTGTAAAATTTGTAACCGAAAAATTGAGTATCTTAGGCTTGTGGAAGCCCCCCCTTGAACACCGATTTTTACTAATTTGTTTTTGTTGATACAAGTTAACAACTCACCATAAAAATCACAAATTTGTCATTTAGTGCTTAAAAAGAACTTAAAACTACAAAACAAAAAAAAAGAGAAGTTTCATTGTTTTCTAGTTAGGACTCATCTTTATTTTTGGTGCTTAAAATCAACAACACAAATTTGATTTCCTTGCATCAATTCAGACCTAAAATTTACAATCCACACTTCAATTTTTGGCAAGTAAAAAGAACAATCCACTTGTTTTGATTTTTGCAAGCGATTTTTACTTCATGCAAACGTGTTTTCCATTAAGTTGACCAGGATTTCAAATTCTAGAATACAAAACACATTGCTTTTTGAAGTTAAAAAGAACACCATGACTGTTGGAGCAACATCTCCAAATAGTTAGATCACATTTGCAAATGTTGGATTAAAAAGAACAAGTGAATTTCGTGTTTGGCACGCTTGTGCACAAAAGTCAGTCGAGTGGACCTACTTCTAACACACACTATCCTCTCCCTTGGCTCTCGTGGTCCTAGGTGCAAGAGAAAAGTGTTAGTAACACTCACATTTTATCTTTTTAAGAGAGGCCTGCCAAGAGATCGATACTCTTGGGAACGACCTCGAGCGGTAAATCCTTCGAGCCGCTATAGAAATCAGGTGAGAGCAAAAGCTGTAGCCTTGGGTATAGTTGTTCCTACAGTGTAACTAGCCGAAAGGACAAATGGGCCCCACCACCAGTTACAAGGCTCTTAAGTGAGTCACTGCAGAATGAACTTATGTCCAAAAACATCGAACATGACTAAACACCTTTAAGTAGTAGCCCACCTGTTCTATTGATTGAGGATATTTGAGGTATAATTTAGTGCAAGAGCATAGATGGTTTTGCTCCCAAGATACTCACCATACATATTTCCTTGAGTAGAAACATAGCTTTTTGAAAAGTCACTTGTGGCTTGATAAAAGTGGTGACTCCCCCATCATAGGGATCATCTATTTGTTATGCTCGTGCAAGACTTAGTATATCACATCCTTACCTGCCACGGCGGGATTCATAAGGTATGTAGTACCAAAGTCGAAGAAATATCAAGATGTGGGCTAAATTTATCACAACTGGCCATTTGACCTTAGGGATAAAAAGTGTTTGAAGTGTGTTCGTTTTACAGACCTAGTGCAATTGAGCCGACTTCAGGCTTTGGAAATACACCTTAAAATAAATCTAAAGGAAGGGTCAAAAACAAGTCCAAGAATTGGGTTGATTTAGACCCATACTCATTTGTGCCTTTGAGGCTACAATTTTGTGTTTGTGTGCTTGCTTTGTTTTCTTGTCAAAGGAAAAATCAGAAAATCAATCCCAAAAACAAAGTATTCATCCAACATCTGTCAACACAACCAAAAATACCAAAAACAAAGGGGAAACAACATGGATTCACAACTTTTATGACCATTCTTCACATCTTGCGAAAGAAGAAGTGTCATTAGAGTATCACCTTGAAAAGGAGACCGTTGAGCTCAAAGGCTTTAATCAAAAGGAGGAAATTCTTCTATATCAATAGACAAATCTTTGTCTCACATAGAGTCTTTCTACATCGCATGCGTCTATACCTTCAAGGTAAAACAAATGAGTTTGATTCAGAATCATTGAACCGCAGAGCTTTGAGTTATCACAAAAATCAAGGAGGAAAGATTAATCCCAATTTCTTCCCAAACATCTGTATCACCTACAACACAGCTCGAGAAGTGCCACCAACGCCTGAAAGGGAAGAGATAGAGTTTGTCCCATTTGTGACACAAAGTTTTTATTGAAAGTTGAAAACATTTTCATCCATCATCCCACTCATACATCATCACTTCATCATCAATCCATCCCAAAACTCTCAAAACATTAAGAGGTTCTTGTCCCAAAATTCTTTTTTAGATATTGCTTGAAATCAAACACATCACATCACTTTTTAGATTGTTTCTACATCTAGGATAAGCTCATCCTAAGAGACACATCTACGCAGGTTAAAACTAGTTCATGAGTGAATCCTCTCATTACTAGGTAGTTAAATCTGTAACACATCTCAGATTTCTCTACACCTTATCACATCAAAACTTATCAAAACAAGCAAGCAATTCAAAGAAGGAATTTTGGTTACATCTACCTTAGAGTGCTAGAGACCTACATACCACCAATCCACTAAAACATCCATCTTTCATCAGACAACTCATCATCATCTTCAATCAACTTCAACACAAATTTGCAAACAAAATGGCTCAAACCCGATCACGATCAAGGCAACGGGAAATAGAAATTGAGGAAGAAGAGGACAACCTCAATGAATTTCAAGAAGCACTTGGAGGAAATGGGAATGATGAAAACCCAGGTACACCCACTCCTTCAACAATCGAAAGGGTTCAGCATAACCCTCACTTTAACAGATTATTTGATGAAATTCTCAGGAGCAATGCGGATGCTCACTTCTTAAGACTTGCTCAAGAAGGAGCCAAACTCCCCTCAGACTTTGATCTTGCCCAATTAAGACAAGCATCAGAAAGACAAAGTCGCCATGAGGAGGAAAGGCGTAGAGATCCCATCAGATATAACATTCCTCGAGGTAACCCACCACCTCCTCCTCCAAATGAAATGGAGATGTTGCGGCAACAAGTCGCGAATCTCACCCAACAACTTCATAGTGGTGTTAAGACCAATCAATTCTCACTTAACGACATCTGTCCCTATCCGTTTGATAGGAATCTTTATATGCCACCTTTTCCACGCGGGTTCGAAACACCAAAATTTGAAAAATATAGAGGAAAGGGAGATCCCCGTGATCATGTCCGAGAATTTCATTCCGCTTGTCTTGAAGTCGCATATGAAGACACATACTTAATGCGCCTTTTTCCCCAAAGCTTGGGAGGAACAACCACATCATGGTTTTCCCGATTACCAGGTGGCATAAGAACATTTGAGGAACTCATCCAGAAGTTCCTATCTCATTACTCTTATAATATTGAACGCGACATCACCATGGCTGATCTGTGCAACACCAAACAAAAACCAGGTGAATTATTCTCAGTATTCCTGCAACGATGGCGCCAAATGTCTAGCAGACGTTCTCTTCAGTTACCTGAACGAGAACTAGTGGAAATTTTCATTTCCAACTTAAACGAAGAAATGGAATTTCACCTGGATGTCAAAGATACAGATTCTTTTAACGATATGATCACCAAGGGTATAAAATGTGAAAGGGCACTCATCAAAAAAGGACTAATCAAAATCTTTAATGAACCCAAAGATGGTCCTCGCCCGCGCTTCAATAGCGATAAACCGAACTTCTGGAACAAGAATAAGAATATCGTCAACGATGGAGTTGTGGATGCTCGAACTATCCAAAATGCACAACCTGTGGTTCGATATGCAGGACAAAATCCTCCACCTCAAAATAACACAAATGTTCCTCCTAGTCAAGGTCGCATCACATCTCATGATGAACCAAGACCTCGTCCACAAAAACAAAAACGCACATACACTCCCTTAGGGGAACCCATTGAAACAGTGATGCGACAACTCATTTCTTAGAATTTGATCACTTTACCTAAGTTATCAAATTATGAGCCTCAAGTCAAACCGGCATGGTGGAGAGATACTGAGCATTGTGATTTCCATCAAGGAAGAGGACACAAGACAAGTAATTGTCACCGATTGAAAGATCTCATTCAGGATCTTATTGATCGAGGAGAAATTGAAATCGAAGGGCATGACCCAAAAACAACCAATAATGATCATCAGATGTTCAAGAATCCACTTCCATCGCAAGATCAAAGGGGTCCTTCCACTTCCAGACGAGGTCCTGATACCACTGATTATACGCAGGCTGCGTATAATTACACTGTCAATCACCTGTATGATGCCAGTGAACAAATTGCAACTATCACCTTCAAAAATCCCACCTCAAATTGCAATGTTGTTACACGTCGTGGCAAGGTCACCATAAAGGCAGCTCCACAAGGCACCACCTCCATCCCAAAACAGTACAACCTTGTGGAACAATTAGACAAAACCCCTGCACTTATATCCATTTTGGAGCTTTTGCGTCTGTCACCATCTCATAAAACTATCTTGGATCAAGCACTCCAAGAGGCGTCAGTCCCTGCAAACTTAAATACGGACCAGTTTCAAGCCATGGTTGGAAATCTAAAGTCATCACCTTGTCTCACTTTTTCCGAAAGTGACAACTCTTCGTTCCAGCAACCTCATAACGCCTCACTCCACATTGAAGGCTTTGTCAACCAACACAGGATCAAGCGAGTCTTGATCGATAATGGAGCAGGCCTAAACATTTGCACACTCCAGTTGGTCATAGCATTGGGATATGCAATAGAATCAGTGGATCCTCGCAAGAAGATCACCATCAAGGCCTATGATGATGCAGAGCGTTCATCCAAAGGAGCCGTGGTCCTACCAATCCGAGTGGGTCCTGTGGTAAAGCATATCATTTGTCAGGTTCTGGACCTTCCTCTGCCATATAATCTATTATTAGGGAGACCTTGGATACATGCCATGCAAGCCGTTCCATCTACCTACCATCAATGTATCAAGTTCCCACATAACGGTGCAGAGATCACAATCCTGGGCGATGCAAATCCCTTCGCATTTTGCCATAATATCAGCCATCAACCGGAGATTATTGTTCCTAATAATAGGGAAGCTATTTCTTCCACATCATATGTAAATCTCGCCTCTCTTGCCAGTTCAAACACTCCTATACCCAAGCAAGAAAATCTTAAGATGAAAGTCGTAGAGGAAGGTCCTGGAGAATACAACTTAAGTCAGCTCTTTTGTGTGGGACAAATGCCCACTTCTCCTAGAACACATGGTAAACCACAACAGTTACTCCAGCAACTACTAATCATGCCTGCATGTGCCTTGACGCCTTTCATCCTTGGAAAGAGTCAAGAGGAAGAGACACAAGATGAGGACATAGCGGAATGGATCTATAAAGATCCCATCACCACTGAAAAACCGCAAGTTACACTTCCTACAGAACAGTATGGCAAAGGCCTCCTCATTATGCAAAGAATGGGGTATGATGGTCAGAGTGCTTTGGGATCCTGCAAACAAGGACGACATGAACCGTTGCTGCCAGAGTTCAAGCCCAAAGGTAATACCGGCCAAGGTTTTGAAAAAGAGATCCTTCCTAAACTCAGATTCAAAGAAAAACCCAGCAAACCATTGTGCCCACCTACTGCAAAGAGGACACCTTTCATAATCAAAGCACCATCAAGTACTATCCCCACTGCCCCATCGAGGCTCACAACCCCACCACAACCATCTACAATACCAATCATCCCACCAAATGAACCAGTAATCCCATCAATAACACCAACAGCAGCAGCAACTATATCAAAACCCACAGCAGCATCTATGGCACCAGCCATTCCAACAGAAGCCACTGAGTTACCATTACAAATACTTCCAGTAACAAATCCTTTAAACCCCATCACGGTTCCTGCAGCACCAATCACCACAAAGATACATAAACCAATCACACCTGCCTTGTTTAATTCTAAAGACATCCCAGTATGGTATAGCAATCGGATGCTGGAAAGTGATTCAGAGACCGACTCACATGAGTGGGAATTTGATTCTGTACAGCTTAACACTTCAGATGAGGAAGACACATCACCACCTCCACCATGCAAAGACATCCCTATTTACGGAGAAGCACAGATAAAGACCACTTGGGTACCTGAGCTGGAAACATCTTCCACAGACCCTACGTCTCATCCTACGCCGGATTCTGATAGGGAGAGTACCATCAACGACCTTCACCACACTGTCTTAACCCTCACTGATACATCTCCCACACTTAACCTAATCGATGAAGTAATGCCCATTATCCACCCTGAACTCATCGAATGGAACCAACCAAATCCCCCATGTCTTGACCTCTTCCAAAATGATGAGGCTATCATTGACTTTTTGGAATTAAGGGATAATCTACCAAGCGGGGATCACAAAGCTGGATTCGCCATTGAACTTAATAGCGCAGCATACTTCGGGGCGGATGCCAAACCCTTCAGCTGCAAAAATATAACATTAAAACATGGATCTTCCAGTGAAAACCACACTGTGGCACTGTTTGATCCAACAAAAGTAAAAAGAAAGAGCGTATCCAACGGTGAAAACCTCTCTGAGGCGCCTGAGGATGAAGGGTTTGACATCCTCCCTGCTAGTACACAACAGGAACGATCAACGATTCTTATCGAGGAAACCAAAGAATACAATGTGGGGACTCCTGAAAACCCTCATATCATACATCTAGCATCTCTTCTCACTCCAGAGGAACAGCCTCAATTTATCGAGTTCTTCCAGCAGCGCCAGATCAACTTTGCATGGTCATATGCAGACATGCCTGGGCTTGATCCAGATTTAGTCATGCATCACCTCACCGTAGCAGAAGGAGCCAAACCTGTCAAGCAGAAGCTTCGTAAGATGCATCCTCAGATTGTCGTGCTAGTCAAAACAGAACTCAAGAAGCTCCTGGATGTTGGTTTCATTAGACCAATTGATTATGCAGAATGGATCTCCAACATTGTACCAGTTGGCAAACCAAAAGGGGGCATCCGCATTTGTACTGACTTCAGAGATCTGAATAAGGCATGTCCTAAGGATGACTTCCCCCTTCCAAATATCGACATCATAGTGGATCTAACAGCAGGACATGCGATGCTTTCACTCATGGATGGCTTTTCAGGATACAATCAAATAAAGATCGCACCAGAGGACCAACATAAGACAGCCTTCACATGTCCATGGGGCACATACTGCTGGAATGTAATGCCCTTCGGTCTAAAGAATGCAGGAGCGACCTATCAACGAACAATGACCACCATCTTCCATGACATGATGCATACTATGATGGAAGATTATGTGGATGACTTACTAGCAAAATCACTCACTAGAGAAGGGCATCTCCACATCTTAGATAAAATCTTTGATAGACTGGAACAATACCATGTTCGACTCAACCCAAAGAAATGTCTCTTCGGAGTGACCTCCGGGAAGCTTCTAGGATACATTGTCTCAAGCAAAGGCATTGAGGTCGATCCAGCAAAGGTTAAGGCAATAATGGACATGCCACCTCCAAAGAATATCAGTCAGCTAAGGACACTACAAGGACGGCTTCAATCCATCCGAAGATTCATTGCACAATTGGCTGATAAGTGTCACCCATTCACACACTTGCTACACAAGAACATCCGCTTTCAGTGGGATGCCAGATGCCAACAAGCATTTCAGACGCTTAAAGACTATCTCATGAATCCACCATTGTTGATGCCACCAGATCCAAGTAGACCGTTGTTACTTTATATCTCAGTGACAAGTATAGCATTAGGTGTATTATTGGCACAACATAATGCAGAAGGCAAAGAGTGTGCTGTTTACTACATCTCTCCCACACTGGTTGGCTATGAACTCAATTACACACCTATTGAGCGAGCTTGCCTAGCAGTAATCTTGGCAGCCACTAAACTAAGACACTATCTGTTGACACACAAGGTACAACTCATCGCAAAGATTGATCCACTCAAGTATTTACTCAGCAAAGCAGCATTGACAGGTCGCTTGGCCAAATGGGTAATGATTCTAAGTGAATTTGACATCGAGTATGTGGACCGTAAAGCTATCAAAGGGCAGGTCATTGCAGATCAGTTGGCCGATGCACCACTCATAGGCGATCATCCCCTCATTTCCAATTTTCCAGATGAAGAGATATTCATGATCACAACAGCACAACCATGGAAACTATATTTTGATGGTTCATACACTAGGCATGGCTCGGGGGCAGGCATTCTGTTTATCACACCTCAGGGTGATAGCATCCCGAAGTCTTACAAGCTCACATTTCCATGCACAAACAACATAGCAGAGTATGAGGCCTTGATCACGGGACTCAGATTAGCCATACAATGGAAATTAAAAGAACTGCAAGTATATGGCGATTCCCAACTAGTCATTCGACAAGCAACAGATGAGTATCAGACCAAAGATGATAAACTCATGCCATACAAGCAAATGGTGGACAATCTAAAGACATCATTTACTACTATCACTTTTGAGCAGATACCAAGAGATTAGAATCGAGCTGCTGACGCTATGGCTACCATCGCATCTCTACTAGATCTTCCACAGAATTCAACATGCTACGAGTTCTTGGTAGAACAGCTTTGGATCCCCGCTTATGATATCCCTGAATCCGAGATGATATGTCGCCTTGTCGGTTCAGAATCCCCATGGTATGGTGAGTTCTACACCTATCTCCGTGATCACACCCTTCCTCCTAACCAATCAAATAACCAACGTAAAACCTTCATTCGCCAAACTGCTCGATATACCATTATTGCCGAAACCCTATATCGACGTAGTCTTGATGGTACTCTCCTTCGGTGTCTGGAACAAGATGAGATAACAAAGGCTTTGGAAGAGGTACATGAAGGAATTTGCGGGACTCACTCAAGTGGTCCATCACTAGCCAAGAAACTCATGCGATCTGGATACTATTGGCCATCTATGGAAAAGGATTCCTACTACTTTGTCAGGAAATGCAAGAAATGTCAAGTTCACGGTGACCTGATACATGCACCAGCATAGGAACTACAACCAATCACAACACCATGGCCTTTTTGTCAATGGGGCCTTGACCTTGTGGGTAAGATTCATCCATCTTCATCCAATGGCCACAAATTCATTATTACCGCCACCAAATATTTCACCAAGTGGATCGAAGCTGTTCCACTTACCCAAGTCACCGGCAAGCAGATCGCCTCATTCATCCTCAATTACATCATCTGCCGGTATGGTGTACCCATGTCCATCGTCACAGATAACGGTCTTCCTTTCAAAAATCAGGATGTCCGTGAGCTTTGTGAGAAATTTCATATCCAACATCGCTTTTCCACCCCCTATTACCCACAAGGCAATGGTCAGGCTGAAGCATCCAATAAAAACATATTGAGGATCCTAAAGAAGACAGTCAATGATGCCGGTCGTGATTGGCATGTTCAATTGAATCCAGCACTATGGGCATATCGAACTAGCATTCGGACCCCTACAGGTGCAACTCCTTATTCATTGGTCTATGGTGCTGAAGCTATCTTGCCTATTGAGGTCGAGATACCGTCACTACGAGTTTCCTTGCATAATCTCATCGATGATGAAGCATACAGAGTCTCACGTCTTCAGGACTTAGAGTTACTTGATGAGAAGCGACAAGCTACATACAATCACCTCAAAGCCTATCAGCAGCGCATGAGTAGAAGCTACAATCACCGAGTTAGATCTCATACATTTGAGGTAGGTGATCTTGTTCTTTGAGAAAATCCTCGCAACCAACCAAATAGAGAACATCAAGGCAAGTTTGAATCAAATTGGCTCGGCCCATATGTTGTCACTGCTGTATTCGGGTCCGGGGCATATCAGTTGGCCACATCAGATGGAGAACCACTCGTAGATCCAATCAATAGCATGCACCTCAAAAGGTTTTATACCTAAGGTGTACAGAGCATCAGGCTCCCCTACATATCAGAAAAATACCAAAAACATTCAGAAAATGTCCTGAAGAAAATACAAAAACATTCCAAAAAGTAAAAAAAAATCATACATCCAAACGGTGAACAAACACTCCGGTGGCACCTTGGGTAAGTGCGATGGTGAAAACCTGGCAAACAGGTGCCACTCGTAAAGGAAATGGCTCCAGTATATTTTAGGCTCGTTGCGATCACATTCATGCACACATACATCCATCCATCCCAACCATGGCTTGTTATTTGATCTACAATTAAGAAAGTACTCCATGCGTCTAGCATCCCACCTTTTCATAATCAGGTCTACAAACTGGGGGCAGTACCCTTACCCTAGTGATGGAAGTGGATTCTACATTGTCTTATACATCATTACATTCTTCATTCAGGCAATCATCAGAAAATATCAAAAAAAAAAAAAAAACATTCAAAAATGACTCTCAAAATACCAAAAACATTCAAAATTGTTTCACAAAATCCAAAAAACATCGGAAAACCCATCAAAAATCACACAAAAACATGGCAACACCTTGTACATATTTATCCGATCAGATACAAGATAAACATTGATACAGTACTCACACAATGACCATTTATCAATCGACCACACAATCCACATCCAACAAATCAGAAACTGTCTTTAAAAACAAGGATGCATCCTTCCTTATCCAAAACAAAGACAAGATGACATTTTCTTTGACAAGAAAATTCTGTTAGGCTATCAAATACTTGGTTGATTTGTGAGTACAATCGTTTGTTTATCTGTATCAGGATCTTTCAGTATTGTTTTGTATCGTTTGTGCATTATTTCCGATGAAGTTTTGGAGCATGTACTAATGGTGTCTACGTGGGAAGTTCACTAAGCTATGTGATCATAGACAAAAATGCAGTCATAGATCACTACGGCTTGCTGACTACAGCGTATATCTCGACCATATGGACATGAACCATTACCAAGGATCCTTATTCTTTATTCTTTATGTATATATACTGTTTGGTTGCAGGTACAATGCTCATTCTTTGGTTCCTCTTCCTCCAAATTGGATAAAGATTTTATTTTCTTAGTACGGTATGAACTTGTCTCAGGATCTGATCAGCCTAAGATCAAGGAGGACGATCCAAGTCATGCACGAAAGGAGATAATCCTTGTCTGTTCCGCAAGCAATACTCAGGTCAACTTGATCCATTATATCAAGTTGCTTGTATTAACTTGCTATATAAAATCCATGAAAGGAATACTCGGGTCATCTTGAATCATTATGTCAAGATGCTTGTATTCTCTTCCAACATTTTAAAGGTCAATGATGAAAATAGAGCACTATGGATCGTCATCTCATCTCATCTGTATATATTGCATTTCGTTGCATTCCACCCATCCATACATTCATAATAGTTGCATATCATGCATACATAGTCATAATAATGCATACTCTATTTTCTTCTTCTTCCATAGGAATGAGTCATAAGTTCTCCATTTCTTCTATCTAACATCGAACCCACCCCCCCTCACCCTCCCCATCTCGATAATCAACATCACATACCCTACATTGTTTCTCAATCAACCCAATCAAGCCACGTTCATCACCATCCATCTCTAAATAGGAGGGATTGTGTTTCCTATGCTAAGTCATCCAATAAGTCAAGAAAGTCACTCTATCTGCACAGATACATCGACTCACACACACCTAGACTATCAACAGATACTCTGATCAAGTATCTTCAGGTCTCAACAGGTAATCGATTATGGTAATCCTAGACTACAACAGGCATTTATCATAATGACCTAGTCTCAACGAGGTTGCCATGATTCCCCACAACCATCCATCACAGGCACATACTATCAATTGATCGACCAATCAAACACAATCCAATGGACAATTACATCAATTGTCTACGTCTCAACAAGTATTTTGCTTCATATACCTTGACTTCATCGGGCAATTACATCAATTGTCTAAGTCACATCAGATCACTTTGATTCACTTACTCAGACTTTATCATGTCCAAGCGACCAACTGACATCAACTGTCACGCTTTGACTTGACCGGGGCAATTAAACCGATTGCACCAGATTGTTCAACCAATTTTGATCAATTGTATAGCATCAATCCAAACCCCACAATACATCTGCTATGTATCTCTTGCATGACCTCAGGGTACTCGCTGGCTTGTTGTTTCTCTGTATTCACTCTATTTTTCTTCCATTCTTTCACTGTTGTTGCTAATTTCTTCTATTCTACCTCCCCTCCACTTCTCATTCTTTTTCGAGAGATCGCCCGATTTTTTCAAAAAATTTCGGCCCATCTCTCGAGTGGGCATACCACCCATTAAATTTACATTTTATGGGGCATTTCTTCACACCAGTTTTTCTTTCTTTGAAACAACGTGATAAACCGCACCGTCTCAAAGAGGGGCAAATGTAGTCACATAAATCTGTCCAGCTTAATTAAATGAATATTTCGTATTTATTTGATTAAAAATCCACTAGCTATCAGTTAATTAAATTAATATTTAATTAATTCATCCCCAAACATTCTTCTATTAATTAAATAAATTATTCAATTTATTTTAATTAATTCATTAAAATCAAATTCCAATTTAATTAAATAAATAAAATCTATTTATTTAATTAAATCCCCTTTTCCTCTTTTAAATAAATTAAATAAAACATTTATTTAAATCATTATCCCCCCCCACTTGCATTTTCCTACAAATACAACTTGCACACATTTTGAAATAAATGAATTTTTATTTTAAATAAAATCCTATTTTCCCTCACCCACCAAATCCACTTGCAAAATCTAATCCCCTTCTAGATTCTTCTAACCCCTTCCTAATTAGCCTAATCCATCCCCTAAATATTGTCACATTCCTAAGCAAAATGGAGTCACTTCTCAAAATCCTCAAAGTCTTTGATAGCCATTAAAGGCTTCCAACTTTCAACCACTTAACCCCCAAAGTCTTCCAAGACCACTAATGGCTCTTACATAACCATTTATGGTTATTTCAATCTTGTCTCCCCAAACATTTATTGTTTTGACCATATTCATCCATTTCACATTTGCACAAGAATTTATCCATTGGATAAAAGCTTTATTCTTTGAATAAAGAGTTTATTCATTCAACCAACCTTGACTCAAAATCCCAAGGTCATATCAGGCAATTAATGCTTATTCCCTCTCCTCTCAACCTATCTCACATTGACACTTGTCATCCTGGGATTGGGTTGAAAGCCCTCACATGGATTTGAAATCATTCAATCCTGACCCTTGTTGAGATTGCTCAATCTCAACCACCCATTGCTCCATTTTTCCTATAAATAGAGCCCATTCTTTCATAATCCAGATCCTGAAAACTTGTGTGCATCTGAGCTATAGACATTTTAGAGAGCATTTTAGCATAAACAATCTAATCTTTTGTCTTTTGGTTAAAATATATCATTTTAGCATTAACATTAGCTTTTTATTTCACATTTAGAGCTATATTACAATCTCAATCCTCCATAAGCATCCATAGTGCAAAAAGCTGCTGAGAGCTACACTATTTTGGAACTTGGAGAGGAGAGGAACAAGGGAGAAGGAGCTAATCCCATGCTAAGAGATAGTTGGAGATGTCTCATTGTCTTTACTTCTTTAGTTAGATTCATTAGCATGTGTTTTTAGTATCTCTCTTGGAATGCCTTCATTTGTGTTTGGTTTTTGATTGATTAACTCTAACATCTTGTGTGTTTTGTGTTGTTTGATCTTAGACTAACTATTTGTGCCATTTAGGAGGGCATCAGGGATGATTCGAAGAGGATGATTAGAAGAAATAGGCAGCATGACAATGCATGAGAAGTAGCTTATTTGTGAGGAGGAGAGGCTCCAACTTATAGATTAGAGGAGGCCAATGGAGGGCCAAGATTGATTTGATCATTAAGGGTTGAGATTGATTTGAAATAGAAGGCATGGATCAAGGGTGCCTTGGGAAAATAAACAAGAATATAAATTTCCTTGAGAAGAGGGGGGAAAAGGAATTTGAATTCGAAATGAGGAATTAAAAATTCCAAAATAAGGATGCATTGAGGGATTCAAAGAAATTTGAATTTCTTTGAGAGACTCAATGTTTTTGATTAAGGTAAAAACAGGTTTTGAAGGGGTCCCTAAAACCTTTACAACCAAAGTTTAACAAAGAAAGCAACAAGAGATAAAATAGAATAGACCAACGAAAAGCCAGCAGAAATCCATAGAAAACTGACTAAAGCCCCACAAAACTAGCAAAACCTGCTAGACCTAAGAAGAGAAACTAGTTGATTTTTTTCAGAGCATTAGCCAGGGTGTTGCTAATCCTGTGCAGATATTTGATGTTTTCCTTGAGATTGGGGAGATCCTTAGCAGAAGCAACCACTGCTTTCTTGACACTCGCCCTAGTCCTCTTAGCAGCACTTCCAATCGGAGTAGCTTCACCACTGCCAGTCGGGATAGTTTCATCATTAATGTCTATTTCCACCACTGGTTTAGGAGAGCTGGTGTGATCAAAGACCTTAGCAATGTCATCCAAGTTTTTAGTGATAGCTGATAGGATATTCGGGATAAAACCCAGCAAATTTTTCATAGCCTCTCTCCCTTCTTCTAGCAATTTAACCCTCTCCTCCATATCCTGCTTCCATTTTATCTGCTCCTTGTTGTCATTCTCCCTCTTCTTATCCGTGTCTTTCCCCTTTTTTTCCAGGTTCTTCAAGAGCTCATAGGTCCATCTGTCATAATCCAGTCTCGCCTCAGTAAGTTTTTTAAGGTTGTCCAAGATTAACCTTTTGTCCGCACTTTCCTTGTTCTCGCTTAAATTGTCTTTAGTCATATCCTTCTCGGGATCCTTGTTCCTTTCCCTTTCGAAATTTGCATATGTTTCCTCATTGTCCTTGTTATCCACATCCTCCATGGGAAGGTTGTTGTCCTTTCTAGGGCAATCACTATGGATAAGGCTATCATTATCAGACTTATCACCACTATCTTCCTCAACACCTACCTCCTCATCTTTCCAGCTCCCATCACCATCAGAATCATCCGTCTCCATTTCACTGCCTTCTTTTTCAAATTCCCCTGTTTCCATCCCAGAGGCACTCTTTCTTTTTTTGCTAGAAGATGCCATCTCCTTGCCAGCATCACCTCCCACCATCTTTTTCTTCCCTGGAGAGGTGGATAACCTCTTGTTTTCCAGTAGGGTGAGGGTTTTGTAGTGCTCATAAATAAGCAACAAAATCCCGCAGTGGAGAACCGAACTAGAGGGATTCTTACTGTGTTAGTTAAGGGACCTGGAAAGGGACCTAAAAAGGTAGTAGGGCAAGGATACCCTTTTGTCATGTCTAAAATGGTTTAAAAGAACAAAGTGGTAGGTGTGGGCCTTGGAGAAACGACCCTCAACCATGATATATTCCATTATAGGATTCAAAACCCAGCCCCAGATTTTCTTAATATTAGCAGCTTCATAGTAACCCCCTGTGGCTTTGCCAATTCTATCCCTCTCTTTTTCCTTCCATGGGAACAAATTAATCGTGTTGTTGGAGACTTTAAGGTCTCTGAAAAAATTAAGCCCAGAACGGGGCATGCGAGTCACTATAGCAATGAGGCCTGCATCCAGCTTGAACTTAACCCCATAGAGTTTAAAGCAGACTCAATGTTGATGTGACATGAGTGGGAATTAAAAATTGAGGGATAATGATAAGCATGATTATGAGAGATTCTAGAAAGATTAATTAGGCTAATGGGATTAGGAAAAGTGATTTGTAGGAATCACATGACTAGGTTAATCAATTAGAATTAATTAACTAAGTGGGTTTAGAGGAAATAATTATTGGAGGGGATTTTAGAAAAATAGGGGAGTAATTAATTTATTTGATAAATTAATTGTTGAACAATAGTGATGGAATTAATTAAATTAGATTTAATTAACATTGAGAAGAATAAGGATAACACAATTAAGTCAATTAATTATGTTGACAGGCTTAAATTAATTAAACATTAATTTTAGGTGTCTACATTAAGTATGACTCGCACAACTGCATGTAAAACACATGTTGAAATTACTATTTATAGAAATTTTATTAACAAAACTTTTTTATTTATAGTAAGTCTCAAAATAGCCATGATGACTCAACCACTACTAGCTAAGAGTCCAATCTGGACTTCACATTCCAACATTCTCCCACTTGAAGTCAAATTTCAAACTCTAAATAATTCCTCCACTAAAAACCATTGCCAATGTTGCCTATCATCACATAATCTACAGACCAAGAGAATTTTTGCACCAAATGAACTTCTCTCTACTAATAGGTTTTGTCATAATATCTGCAGGGTTTACATCAATGTGAATCTTGGCTAAAGAGATATGTCCTCCTTCCACCACTTCATGAACAAAGTGATATTGAATATCAATATGCTTTATTCTGGAATGGTACGCTAAGTTTCGTGCTAAGTGTAAAGCACTCTGTACCATATTATCTTGCTTCACTTGCAATTCACCCAAAAGGCTATGAAGCCAAATTGCCTCCTTGCTAGCCTGTGTTGCTGCCATATATTCTGCCTAAGTAGTAGACAATTCCACCACTGCCTGCAACTTTGACACCCAACTAGCGACACCTTCAACTAAAGAGAAAACATAACCTATTGTAGACTTTCTCTTATCTCTATCTCCACCAAAATATGCATCTGCATACCCATTAACTTGAAGACTACTCCCACTATAACAAATAGCAGCATCTGAAGTGCCTCTCAAATATCTGAGAATCCACTTCACAGTTGTCCAATGATCGGTGCCAGGATTCGCCATGTACCTACTGACAACTCCCACTGCTTGTGCAATGTCTGATCAAGTGCATATCATGGTGAACATAAGACTTCCTATTACTAATGACTATGGTACATGAGACATTTGTGTCTTCTTTGCTTCTGTGCTAGGGCACTGTTTAGAAGATAATTTAATATGAATAGGAAATGGAGTACTAACTAGTTATGCTTTTTGCATATTGAAGTACTGTAGAACCTTCTCCACATAAGTTTTATGTGACAACCATAATTTTCTTTTGTTTATGTCTCTATGTATCATCATTCCAAGAATCTGATTTGCATTGCCTAAGTCCTTCATCTCAAACTCCCTAGAAAGCTAATTTTTCAAATGGATGATTTTATAAATGCTGGGAACTGCTACCAACATATCATCAACATATAGTAGTAGAATAATAAAACTACCATCATCATACCTTTGAAAATAGGCACAATGATCAGGCTGACATCTACTAAAACCCACTCAACATGAAGGAATCAAACCGCTTATACCAACACCTTGGCACCTGTTTCAAACCATACAACAATTTTCTCATCCTACAAACAAGATTCTCTTTGCCTTTTTCCTCAAAACCTTCTGGTTGTTCCATATAAATCTCCTCAGAGAGATCACCATGCAAAAAGACTTTTTTTACATCTAACTGTTCTAACTCCAAATCAAGACTAGCAACAAGAGCTAAAACAACTCTAACAGTACTTAACCATACAATAGGTGAAAAAATTTCATCAAAATCAATACCATATTTTTATGCATACCCCTTGGCCACCAATCGAGCTTCCATCTCCTCTTCCATAGAAACTCTCCATTTGCTTGCACATTCAGCTTCACAAGCCTCCTGATATGAACTAGGTTCACCAACATTAGTAAGTAATGCATAAGTAGAATTAAAAGTAAGAGAATACCTTACGGGTGGTTTGATTACTCTACTAGATCTTCTTAAAATAGGTGGTGATTCACCCTGTAGCTCAACCGGTTGTTGTTTTTCTGGTTGATCTTCATCTAGTTGCTCTGCATCTGGTTGTTCTTCATCAAGCACATCTATATGATTATCATTTTTTTCCACCTCTACTAGAATAGCATCCATATCTTATTGTTCTTTACCTCTTTGCATTGAATTTTCATTAAAATACACCTCGACTAACAATAATCTTGTGGGCAGCAGTATCCCACAATCTCTACCCCTTTCTACCTTCTACATAGCCAAGAAAAATATATTTTGTGGACTTATTGTCTATCTTATTTCTATTCTTTTTAGGAATATGTACATAAGCATTGCAACCAAAAATAAGGAGGAATGAGTAATCAAATTGTTTACCTTTCCATAATTCTTTTGTAATTCTATTATCAAGAGCAGTAGTGGAAGATCTATTGATTAGAAAACAACCTATATTTACAGCCTCACCCCAAAATTTCTGCTCTAAACTAGCAGTACTCACCATGCATCTAGCTCACTCCATGATTATATGGTTCATGCATTCAGCAACACCATTTTGTTGTGGTGTCCTAGCAACCATTAACTGCCTTGCAAATCCATGCTCACTACAAAATTGATTAAATTTTTCTGAACAAAACTCACCTCCATTATCGGTTCGAAGACATTTTATTGTCTTACCTTTATGATTCTCTACCAGAGCTCTAAACCTCTTAAAACAAGAAAACACTTCAAATTTCTTCTTGAGAAGATAAATCCACACCTTATGGGAATAATCATCTATAAATAAAACAAAATATGATGAACCTCCAATATATGTTACAAGAGCTTCCCATGTGTTGGAATGAATTAGATCTAATACATCTTTTCTTCTAGTAGCACTTCTAGAAAAATCAGTCTACTCTGTTTTCCAAACAAACAATGTTCACAAAAACTTAAATCTTTAGATTTTTCACCTAGGAGAAGATTTCTCTTTGGCAGTACCTTCAGACCTCGTTCACTCATATGGCCTCCCATTTGATACTAGGTTGATAATGATTCCATCTCTACATCAGATACCATGACAGCCTCTCCAATGTTAGTTTGTCCAACTAAACTATAGAGATTGCTAGCCTTCTCTCCCTTTAGCACAACCAAAACTCCCTTTTTTACCTTGAGACAACTATTTTCATGATTGAATTGATAACCTTATTCATCAAATACTCCAAGTGAGAGTAAAATTTTCTTTAAACTAGGTACATGCCTAACATGCTGAATAGTTTTAACTACTCCATCAAACATATTGATTCTTACCTCTCCTTCACCAACAACTTCACATGGGTTTTCATTTCCCATGTAGACCATACCACCATCACAAAACCGATAAGTAGAAAACCAGTCTCTGTGTGGTGTCATATGAAAGGAAGCACCAAAATCAAGAATCTAAACATGAAGTAAATAACTTCTCAAATTAGTAATTAATACCTCTCTATCTTCCAATGGTGTCTAAACTTCAGCATTGTTTGCCTCAGATGCACATGTACTAGGATTCTCCTTGGTTGCTTTTGGCAACCTACAATCCTTTTTGACATGTCCATTCTTGCCATAGTTCTAACATTTCACCCTTTTCTACCCCTTTGATTTGGGCCTGGTTTGTCCACGCTCAGTATTTGTTCTTTCTTGAGTTTTGTCTCTCACAACAAGGGTTTCCTTAGAAGAAGACCCTTGAGATGTCTTCCACCTTGAATCTTCAGAGATTAAAGTAGCTACCACATCCTCAAAGACTAGCTTCCCACTCAGTGTAGAATTACTAAGAGCCATAACCAACTGATCCCAACTATCTGGCAAGGAGCAAAGTAATATTGTTGCCTTATCTTCTTCATTAATTTTCACACCCACTGAAGCCAACTTGTTTGTCAGTGTGTTGAAATTGTTTAGATGATCTGTGATAGATGGATTGTCATGCATCATTAAATTATACAACTGTCTCTTTAAAATAATTTTGTTTGCTAATGACTTCATCTCATACAACTTTGAAAGCTTATTCCACAAGTCATGAGCAGATTTCTCCTCTACAACATTGAACATAATTGAATCTGGTAGAGATAACTAGATTGTTTCTCTAGCCATGGTATCCATGGTATTCCAATCTCTCATTCTCATAGTTGCAAGTTTTGATGATACTCCTTTAAGAGCTTTATCACATCCACCCTTCACCAACAAAGCTTGAATCTTAAGCTTCCATAAATAAAAATTTGAACCATCAAACTTATGTACTTCAAATCTGGTAACACTATTTTTAACCATTGCTCACTTCTAAAAACAAATAACTTCTACACAAATAACCTATGCTCTAATACCAATTGTGAGAAAAATAACAAGTGTGGAAAATTTGCAAAGAAGAACAATAACACATAACACTCAGATTTATGTGGAAAAACCTGAAAAAAATATCCCAGTAAAAAACCACCGGTAAATTTTTTCTTTTGTATTGATTCTCAGGAATTACAAAGTTGCAACAATCTCAAAAATTGTACATCAAAACATGACTTTGAATAGCCTAAAACAACTGAGTTGCAGTGTTCTACTTGAATACAAGTTACTAAATATAGTAAGTATGACTCGCACAACTACATGTAAAACACATGTCAAAATTACTATTTATAGAAAGGTTATTAACAAAACTTTCTATTTATAGTAAGTCTCAAAATAGCCTTGATGACTCAACCACTGCTAGCTAAGAGTCCAATTTAGACTTCACATTCCAACATTCTCCCACTTGAAGTCAAATTTCAAACTCTAAATAATTCCTCTACTGAAAGACCACTGCCAATGCTGCCTATCATCGCATAATCTATAGACCAAGAGAAGTTCTACACCAAATGAACTTCTCTCTACTAATAGGTTTCGTCACAATACTTGTAGGGTTTACATCAATGTGAATGTTGGCTAAAGAGATCCATCCTCCCACCACTTCATGAACAGACTAATATTGAATATCAATATGCTTTTTTCTGTAATGGTAAGCTGAGTTTCGTGTTAAGTGTAAAGCATTTTTACTATCACAATGCAGTACCATGTTATCTAGTGGACAATCTATGATGACAATCCATGATGATGCAACCACTGCAAGCTAAAATATCCATGATGAGTCAACCACTTCTAGCTACTTGAGTCCAATTTGGACTTCACATTCCAACAGTTAAGGGTATTTGTTGGTTTAAAGATATTAATTTTTAATGACCAACTAATCTCTTGGTTTGAGCTGTGCCAAAATTTCTACTTGCCCTTGTCCAATTGGAGGACTTGTGCCATATTATTGAAATCCTGTCTCTATCTGCATCTCCCTAAGTAGTCTGTTGAAGACCTAGAAAATTTCCATTCATTCACCTAGGCAAATGTTTCTCTTATCACAAGGACTAAGGCTAAGATGATATATAATTTTTTGTGTTGTAATTATGAGATGGTTATGCACTTTAACACTATTTTGTAGATAAACGATACTAATAATGATTGGCAAAATTTCTATAACAAATTATGGAGCAATGATGTTGCTCCTAGAAAGAAAGCCTTTAAATGGCTCTTTACTCTTCATAAGCTTCAATTTAAGAATAATTGAAGAGGCATTGATATTTGCAATACTTGCAGTGTCTCTGAAACTATTAAACTTTTTTTTTTAATGCATTTTTGCCAAGAAAATATGGAATTTAGTTGGGGTTAAGTTCTCTTGTAGCTTTGTTTATCATGATTTTATTGTTGGACATATTGATGGTTTAAAAAAGGACAACAATTTATTTTCAAATAGTTTGTCTAATGAAATTCTCTAGATTGATCAGTAGAATGTCAGTAATATTTTTCCTCATCTGTTTTGGTTTGTGTTTTGAGTGGCACAACACAATATATGATATATAGTTATGGGTTAAATATGGTTAGAATGTATAGGACCCATTTTGTTCAATAGTTATGGATCATTTTGCATATTCTTTTTGCACCTATCAAATGTATGTATTCACAATAAGTTTGGTATATAAGTTTGTATAGTGGTCTTTATGCAAGTCATTTTGTAGGTAGATATGTCTGGATGGTCTTTATGACAGGTGGTCCATATAAGATACTATAATTGAAGTGCCATATGTACTTGTTCTCCTCTTTTATTTAATATTAAAAAAAATAGATAAATTAGTGATACATAATTTACATATGGGGCCTTGCTTATATAGGCAAGATGAGTAGATAAGTAAACATAAAATATTTTATTTGTTTCAATAATCTGAAATGAGACAAAAAGAGATAAGGATCCTATAAGAAACCTATCTAAACTTATCTCAAACAAGTATGAATATAACCTGGAAGATGAACCTATTGGGTAATATCCAGATTCACACCAAGAGCCCACCTTAAGTGAATTGGAGGGAATGTAAAAAAAACAAATATGCATAGATTACAAGTTCTCACTGCTAAGACATTCAGGTACCCATGTACAAAATATCTCTCACAAATGGAATAAACAAGAAAAACTTATATAAAAAAAGTCCTCAAAAGAGAATGCAAGAAAATAAAAATTATAATTGATTTAAGAAGAAATCAACATGAACCCCATAGAGCTACATCTATGACAAATTTACAATATATATCTTTGAAAGATAGAGTCAAAGTAAATTCCCCCCATAATTAAGTAGCTCATATACCAATGGTGAATACATGAACATGAATACAAATATTGTCAAAGATTGACAAACATTCCTTCCCTTAGGAAGAGATATGTCTAAGGGTGTATGAAGAAGAAACTCCATCTCTAAGAATAGAGATGAGGGAATATGACTCTTGTTAGGTGTCTCTAAAAAATGTTCAAGTGTCTCAATGTAAGAGTATGCAACAACAAATTTAGGTGCTACTCCAATCAATGAAGATAAAAGACTATATGAAAACTGTAGACACCTAAAATTGTCTTGTCTAATTAAATAAATATATTTATTTATTTAATTATTTAAGCCTAATTCTTCTATTAATTAAATAAATCTTTATTTATTTAATTAATTCATTTATCCTCTTCTAGCCTTATTTCTCATTTAAATGAATACTTTTATTTATTTAAATTACCCTTTCCCTAAATTAAATAAATACTTTATTTATTTAATTGATCCCACTTCCTCTACTAATTAAATAAATATTTATTTATTTAATTAATTCATTAACCTTTTCTACCCATGACACATTTCATTCATCTCTTAGCTCCTACACTACCTACCCTCTTATTATTTTCTTATTTCTTCTACCTACCCTCTAATCATAGCCGACCATTTATCTTTTACACCTCTCAATCTTATCCCTCAATTTCCTACAATGACTTCTATATAAGGAGATGCTTCCTTCATTATCAACCCTAATCAATCTACACATTCTATTCAATTCTAATCATTTTAATCACCTAATCAAGCATTCAAACTTTCGTATGCGATCAAACCTACTTGCAACCACATTTCCGTCCTTTGTTGAGCTCTTGTGCACACAAAAAGTTTGAGAGAAAATATATCAAACAAGATCAATGGAGATAGGAAGAATGGAGATTCAAACCCTATTGGACATGTGATGGTATAATCTTTGTGATTTCATTTGATTTGTATTGTCTTAGGTAATCTTCATATGTTATGGTGGATCTTTGTTGTTGTTAGACTAGGGTTTTGTGGTTGAATTCAATTAGTCTTTCAATATTATTGTTAATCCACTTTCACCATAAACATTTTGGCATGCCCGGTGGGACATGGATGTTTGTTAGATCTATGTTTTTTGCAGTTTTTTCTAACCCTATATTGTTGTTTTGTAAAACAAGTTGGAGAATAACCTTGTGCAGCTAGGGTTTTGGACACAAAATCAGGATCTTGGAGAGATTTGATCCGATCTCACAAACAACTTGGAATTTTTGCATCAAATGTTTTTTGTAGGTTGAAGATAGTATCAAGAGCTTTCAAACCAAAATTCGGATCTATTGGAGCATATTTTAATTTTCTATGATTTTTTTATGAATTTTCATAAAAAAAATTAATTATGAGAGAAAATGAGCGAATTTTTTGGATTTTCTTATATTTTTGGAAATCTCTCTAATTTATACACATGATCTGTTCTTTGTGATTTTAATTTTGATGCAAAATATTTCATTAAAAATCAGATTTTTAAAACTTAGGGTTCTTCATCATTTTGATCAGATCTCACAAACCGATTTGAAATTTTGACATCAAATGTTTTTTGTAGATCAAGAAAAGTATAAATAATTCTGAGTCAAAAAATTAGATTTTTCGAATCATATGTTAATTTTATATGAATTTTTTATGTATGTCATAAAAAATTAATTTTGAGAGAAAATTAGCGATTTTTTGGGATTTTCTTACCTTTTCGGAAATATCTCAGAATTATACACAAGGTTGGTTTTTTGTGATTTTCAATTTGATGCAAAATCATTCCTAAAAAATCGGATCTTTGAAAATTAGGGTTTTGCCTTATTTTGCTCATATCTCACAAACTGTTTTGCTATTTTACAGAACATTTTTTATGCAGGTTTGGAAGGCTATTAGGAGTGTCTAGTAAAAATTATAGATTTTTTGGATCAATTTTGCATTTTATATGAATTTTTTATGGATTTTCATAAAAAAATATTTTTTGGAGCAAATTAGCAATTTTTTTGTATTTCTGGAAATTTCTTGAAATTTAATAGATGGTCTTTTTTTATGATGAATCAAATCTTTGAATTGGTCAAAAAAATGCATTGTTGAAGGCCCCTATTTCACAAAGTCTTTTGGATCTAAAATTTACCTAACTTGTGTGCTTGCAGGAGGGGTATTATTGAAAAACTACTAACAAATCTTTGATGGAGAATTTTGGCAAGGGTTTTTGATCTTCATTGTGTCCCTTGTTTTCATAGATTATCAAACACTTCAATTGGTGCACTAAAATTGAACCAGTGTCTTTTGTGTCTTGGGCAATAAGTTTTTTTTGTTTAATCTTTAGAGGGCATGTCTCCCCGTGTGGTCATTAGGACTACTAGTGAGGAGAGAATGACCTAAGTGGTAGCGAGGAAAAGCCATCCTCTTCTGAACCACTATAAACAATTGTATCCATGGTGAAAGCCATGGGTAACATGTGGTGATTAGTTCATACTGACACTATGTCTCCCCATAAACCCGTTTGATCAAACTTATTTGATCAGTTGTAGGGCATAACCCCTACCGATTGGGAGCCTTCTATATTTAGAGAGTTGAAAGTGTTGCATGTATGGCCACATGAGCGAATGCCCTTACTAGGACCTTTTTGTTTTAGAAAGCCAAAATCCTTCTAGTTGTTGGGTCAGGAGGTCGGACCTCTGGAGCGACCCACACACATACGGTTCTTAGTAGAGATACAAAGTTTTCCACGGGGATTTTTCATGGGGATTGATGCTTGGCTTCCCCAGAGAAGTGAGCATCAAGGGTGGATCCAATGCGGTCAAGCATCTAAGTATCTGCTCTGAATAGCGTACCCTCGAAGGAAACCCCATGTGGGATCAACAACTATTGTCTTGGCCAGACATAAGAATTATGCTTGTCTTATTTTGAACAATCAAACATTCAAGATCAAACATCAAAACATTATGTCTTTTGTGTCTTCAAGTGTATGCAAAACATTTTTTACATCAAACAACACACTTTCTTTGAGTCATTTTGAGTCTAAACACTTGCAAACATTGAGTCCTCATCAACATTGTGTCATCTTGTCACAAAAAAAGTCAAAAAATTCAAATTTGGTCACAACAAACAACTTCACAAATTGGAAAAATTTACAGTCCAACAAACAAGAGCAATCAGTTTCAGAATTCTTGATCTTCCTAGGTTATTTCTCTGGGTTTCCATCTAGCATTAAGCCTATATTTGGGTCTCACAAAGTTTGTCATTGCTTTACACCTTGCATTACATTCACATTTGTCTAAACTTGAGTCAAAAGGTCACTTGCTTGTCCTCATCTTGCTTTGTCAACACACTACATACAACAACATTTTGCTAAGTGGTCCCTCATCAAGGTCTATCACCTTTTGGTCTCATTTGGTCTTACTTAGAGTCGAGGTCAACTTACCTTATCAAGAGAAACTATCATCTCTTTGGAAGTCACACCTACTCTACTACATATATATTTGGTCTTACACTTTGGGCATTGCAAGTACACCTCAGATTCATTTACATTCCATCCAACTCTTGGTCTTCCATACTCTCTCCATTTTCATATAGTCTCACACATCTTGGTCAATACCTAGTTCATGGTTGAAACCTGTTCCCAAAAATCTAGGAGAGAAGCTAAAGAGGCTCAAGAGTTCGCAAACATGAGTGCCTATGAGTATGACAATGATGTCTTTTTCAATTCTAATCATACCACATTACCTAACATGGATGCCTATAGAAACATTCCAAATGTTGATAACATGGACACTACAAACAACAATGATACACACAATGCCAATATGGACAACTTTTCCGTACATTCAGCAGAAGTGGAAGACTCCATTATGGATCCTCGTTTCAATCGATTGGTTGAGGAAATAATGAGGACAGATATACAATATTTCTTACAAGTGATGGCACAAAGTGGAGCCAAGATCCCTCATGATTTTGACATGTCTCAAATAATGGAAAATCAACCTTTGCAACAACCTCACCTCAACATGGATCAAAGGAGGCCTAATAGTGGAGGCAATAGAGGACCACATATTGTTCCTGAATCACCATCATCTTTGTTTCAAAAACTTGAGGTCCTACATACACATGGTCAAGCATATGATACTCACCTTTGCAAACCATTATGGAAGTCTTATGCAGAAAAGTATACTCAATCACATACCAATGCTAAGGACCAACCACCAAAGCAATTGGATATCCAAAGGCATGCTCAAAATTTGGACATAAGGAAACCCCGCATCAAATTTGGGGGCAACACACTAGAACAAACTCATGACATGCCTATAGAGTATGGTATACATGGACAAAAAAAATATTCCACTCCTCATCATGACTCTATACCAAGTGGTCCCTATATGCAGCATCACTATAGACCTCCTCCATATGAACATGTGTATGATCAATACCATCCATATATGAAACATGCTCCTCCTCCACCCGGTGGTTCAGGCATTGGGTATGGTCCAAGAAGTTAGTCTCCACCTAAGAACAATTTGGAGCAGCAAATTAAAGACTTACAAAAGAAAATGGAGGACATCAATACACCAAAGCCAACTTACACAATGAGAGACATATGTCCCTATCCATTTGACAAAAGAATTCCAATGCCTCCTTTTCCTACACATTTTGTGACACCTAAGTTTGATAAGTATAGAGGCAAATGAGATCCTAAGGCACATATAAGACAGTTTTTCATAGCTTGCATTGAGGTAGCAACAAAAGAGACATATTTGATGAGATTATTCCCACAAAGCTTAGGTGATCAAGCTCTGGAATGGTTCTCTCAGCTCCCACCCGGAATCAAGTCATGGGGTGACTTAGCAGAGGCATTTATCCAACATTTCTCATACAACATAGAGATAGACATATTAGTCACTACTTTATGCAACACCAAACAAAAGGATGGAGAATATTTTTCATCATTTTTACAAAGATCGAGAAATCTAGCCAGCAGATGCTCTTGTGAAATTCTACAAAAAAAAATGGTAGAGATGTTCACCCAGAATGTTAACAAAGACATTGGTTATGATCTAAGAAAATCTTGTTTGTCCACCTTCAAGGACGTCATTGAGAAAGGTTTAGTGACAAAGAAGGTCCTAATTGAGCAAGGCATCGTCAAAATATTCAAAGAAAACAAAGAGGACTTTAAAGGAAAAGACAAGCCAATATTTTGGAATAAAAACAAGAACACAGTCAATGATGGTATTGTTGATGCCAATACAGTATGAGCCAAAATCATTTTTTTCTAGATCAAGCTCTACAAACAATCAAGTGAATACTCAAACAACTTCAAAACCACAAAGGAAGTACACCCCATTAGGAGAACCGCTAGAATCAGTTTTCAAGAAGCTAGTGGCAAACAAAATAATAACAATCCCAGATCTACCTCCATATGAGACAAAGGTTAAACCAAATTGGTGGAATGATGATGAGTATTGTGAATTTCATAAAAGCAAGGGACATAAAACAGGAAACTGTCATCGACTGAAGAACATCATACAAGACCTTATTGATAGAGGTGACATTGAGATTGAAGGGCATTCATCCAATCAAGAACATGAGATGTTTAAAGAACCATTCCCAAAACATGACAAGGGAAAAGCTAAAGCCATAGATGAGCAGACCAACTATACCAGAGCATCCTATAACTATGATTCAACTGTCAATCACATTTCAATGGATAATTATGTCTCTACCATTATCATCAAGGACAAAACGCCTGAGAATTCTACCCAAAGACCCAAAATTGTCCTAAAAGGAATTGGATCTTCTTCTAAACATACCTCAGAATGTAATGTTACAACTCGTCAAGGTAAATTTACCTTGCAAGGTGCTCCATCTAAAAACACTACTTTCTCATCAACCAAACCTGAGTATGACCTTGTAGAACAATTAGGGAAGACACCCACTCTTATCTCAATCCTTGAGCTCTTACGCATATCCCCTGCACATAAGGCCATTCTTGACAAAACTTTGAGAGACACTACTATCCCCACTAATCTGAACATGGACCAGTTTCAAGCCATGGTGGGATACCTTTCCATTCCACACTCCCTTACATTCATAGAAGCTGATGATGCCACCATGAGTTAACCACATAATGCACCTTTACAAATTGAAGCCTTCCTACACAAATACCGACTAAAACGAGTCCTGATAGATGGAGGAGTTGGTCTCAATATATGTACTTTGAACACAATAATACAATTGGGATATTCAAACAAAGTTGTGAATGCTACAAACAAAATTACCATCAAGGCATATGATGATGAAGAGCGCTCATCCAAGGGCACAGTCACCTTACCTCTTAGAGTTGGGCCAGTTACAAAGGATGTGGTATGCCAAGTCCTTGATCTAGATCTCACATACAACATATTGCTAGGGCATCCTTGGATTCATGAGATGAGAGCAGTCCCATCTACATACCATCAATGCATTAAGTTCCCACACAATGGAGTTGAAGTGACCATCAAAGCTGACCCAAACCCATTCATATGTTGCAATAATCTGCAACCTAGATCAGAAATAACAATACCAATCAATCAGGAGGCTATTCCTTCATCAACATATGTGGATCCAGAATCCTTAAAAGCTTCTACATCAAAGCAAATAAAGATCAAAGAAAAATTCAAGATTAAAGACATGGGATGTGGTGAGTATATCTTTCATGTTGATCAAGTCTCACTATCTCCTAAGACATTTAGTCAACAAGAACAACCTACAAATAATTTGCAATGCCAATGAACTGGGTGTGAACCACCTAGTGTTGTGGCTACTAAGTTTGAATACAAATCTCCTCTAGTGGTGAAAGCATCTCTTGATATCAATAGTCCAAAGAGTGGTTACAGCGAAGAATCTATTGAGCATATCACCAGCCCTTTTGAGAACTCACATAGCCTTACAATTTCATCCATTCATTCCATTTCCACTCCTCTCCTAGACTTGGATCAACAAGAATTAAAAAATCCCTTACTCATTGGGGATCACAAATCAGGATTTGAAAAGAAAAATCTAAAAGTGAAAAAAAAAAAATTCCTTTAGTCCAAATCAAAATCAAAAGCTATTGGACTCTACAAAAATCAAAGTCAAGGATAAAAATCCTATGAAAGAAAAAGAGCAAGAGATGATCTCCCCTAATATCAAAATAACTGGGGGCAAAAGTTCTAAAATTCCAAGTCATAAAGCATACTTGTTGATCCTAAGTCTCCATCATGTCATGATACTATCACTTCTTTTCACAATCATAAGCCTTCATAACTCATCCACTTGTTCCACACATCATTTCCCTTCTGGCCATATATCATGGACCTTTAATGGAACTTCCTTGAAGGACTTTGTTATTAGGGATGCCCAAAATTCTTTAGGTGACACGCATAAGAGCTTGTGTAGTCCACACATTAGTAATTCTCTCTCAGTTCCTTTATCAAGGAAGAGAGTCACTCAAGCTACACATCATTCAGTCAAAGAACAATGCAGTTACCATCATAAGGTAAAACCTCACACATTCGAGGTGGGTGACTTAATTCTCATAGAACATCCTAAAAATTAGCAAGACAGAGAGAAGAAGGGTAAGTTCGAACCAAATTGGCTTGGTCCTTACATCATTACAGTAGTATGTGGATCCGGTTCATATCAACTTTCAACCCCAAAGGGAGAACCATTGGAGGATCATATCAATAGCATGCACCTTAGCAAGTTTTACACATAGCTCTTCAGAGTATCCTAATTCAAAAATACAAAAAAAAAATTAAAAAAAAAATTAAAAAAAAATCATAAAAATAAAAAATCGTTACTTGGTGAAAACCTAGTAAATAGGCGCCTTGTGACACAAAAAAAAATCAAAAAAGTAAAGAAAAACATTTCGTCCAATTGTGAAAACCACTCTGGCGGCACCCTGGGCAAGTATCATGGTGAAGACTAGGTCACCAACGCCATGCGTAGAGACATTTCTCTTCCCTCCTTCAAGATTCAACCTCATCCTTTCACTTTGCACACACTCACAGCCTATCCATTCATAATAAACTTACCCATTCCCATCATGGCTTGTTATTGATCTACCTAAGATTGGTTAGCCATTCATAATAAACCTTCCTTTTCATCCCTTTCCATCCATAATAAATCAGCTCCTATCTGTGGCTAAGGCAAATCCTACGTCTAGTGATGGGTGTGGAACTGAGAGCATCACAAGTTCTGAGGAGTACAATTTCTTACAATTTTCTTCAGTCTATCCGTGCACAATCCACAATAAAGCAACATTTGCATCGCCAATCCGCAATAAAGTTTCATTTTCTCCACAATAAAGTATCAGTTTCATGGATTCAATCAGTTTTAAATGAGACACAAGCAGCAACAATGGGCTTCAACAAATCAAATCCTTCAACAGACTCAAACAACATTATGGTTCAGTGTGATCTATCCTTTTGTGAAAGTAAACATTGTGACCACAATCAAATAGACTTATACAAGTGACAAGAGACACTAAACGTGAGGACTACAATGGATGTTGGTGTCGAGTCTTGGTTTTCTTTTGATTTTATCTTTTGGTGACATGTCTTTTAGCTTTTCCAGGATGTCTCTGACTAGAGATTCTATCTCCAGGATGTCTTTGACTAGAAAGGCAAGGATGGGGTATCGTCACCTTTTTTTCTTTGCTGTATGTGAATTGTCTCTTAGTAATTCTATGACTTGTCCAAGGATATGAGGACATTATAAGTCTAGTATGAACTGGGGCATTCCTTGTTTGCGACTGTTTTATCTCCATGCAAACGGATACAATGACTTTCTGGGTCGAACATATATCTAGATTGTCATAGCCTATTTGTCATAATAAAGCTCAATGGTGATAACCCTTTCTTGATTGACCTCCATTGTCCTTCTTGAGTCTGTGTAGTCTGTTATCACATAACTGAGTATAATGACACACCAAAAACATTTGTATCTCATGTAGTTTGCACCTGCATTATCACATATTAAACATTTCATACATACATATAGCTATCATAATTGCATCATATACTGCACACAACTCATGTTAGCACATTTTTTTACATTCTCATCATGTAAATAGTTATTTGCATTATCATATTCATCTGCATTTCATACATTCACACTCGCATTTATATAACATATAAAACATAAAAGAACAAAATATATTGCATTCTATCAAGTACATATTTGCATCCATATCATAAGCATCTCATAGATACATAAAACATATAGAAGCATCACACAAGTACACATGCATATAGTTGTCACAAAGATGAATCATCTCATATATATATCTCGAAAAATCATAAATGTCATGATACAATGATGTCAAAATACATATGGCTATAACCAACCCTCGTGTGGCCCTATCCAGACAGAGGAACCCACTGATCACTCCTACCAACACTACTGGTAGTGCTAATCTTGTCTATGTCATGGTATCCCAAGCCACATGTCCTTCCCTCATCTCCAGTCCTGGATCCTGAAACACTCATCTTAGTGCATCCTTGTCTCCATCTCGATCGTAAGGAACTAACTCCCCATCGATCGGTATCCTCAATATCCTATATACATCCTCTAAGGTGACTGTCATCTCACCCATCGACAAATGAAAAGTACAAGTCTCTGAGTGCCATCTCTCAACTAGCGCAGTCAACAATCCCATGTTCACCCAAAATTCAAGCACATGTAGAATATATCGTAGTCCCATGACCTCAACTGCTCTATCCTCCAATGTCAGCTCTGGTCGTAAACTCTGAGTCGACAGGAATGTCTCTCATGACTCTAGCATAGGTAGGTCCTCCTGCAGTCAAGAAAATCAACTGTGTCAATCCTAGTGGTACTCTCTATTCATCATAAAGTATTGCTTTCCATCCTAGTGGCATTCCCTGTTCATCACAAAGTGTTGCTCTTTTTAGTACTCCCTATTCATCACAAAGTACTACTTTTTTTTTATCCTAGTAGCATTCCCTGTTCATCACAAAGTGTTGCTTTAATCCTATCTTTTAGGGCACCTACTTGAGTGTATCCTCTTGAGTAGCGTATCCAATTGACAACGTATGTTCTATCACAGAATTGTCAATTTATTTGGTACTCCCTGTTCATCACAAAGTGCCTCGATCTCTCCTATCCTAGGGCCTCTTCTTGAGTGTATCCTCTTGAGTAGTTTCCTGATTGGCAATGTATGTTCTATCATAGAATTGTCAATCCTAGCCCTATATGCTATCCTACTTTTCCCTAGAGGACCTACTTGGGTTTATCCTCTCAACAACTTATCCAATCAATAGTGTATGTTTATCACAGAACTATCGATTCGACTTTGAAGACATAAATGCGCATTCAAGACACAAACATGCCTAGCCTACCCAGACGCACCTGGCACCAACGCAGATGCACCTTAATGTTTTTCCTCTCGCTTGACATTTTTCTAGACATACCTAATGTGCATTTATTACCCTACCTAGCATGCATTTATGACAACAATTAATGCAACAAAGTACAAGGAGGTTTTGTGGTAGTTACTGGCTCTCCTGCATTTGTTGGCCTCTAAAATTGGTGAATGCGATCGAATCTATGCACCAATGCCATCGTTGTTGACTTCTCTCTGCTATCTCTGCACTTTGATCTCTTGGATGTGTGGATGACAATGAGGATGTGTTCCCTTGTAGTCTATCTTATAGACTACCCTAGCCCTAGTCTCTCGAGTCAGTCTTCTTTATCTCGTGACTCTGTCACTCTATCCTCTTCGGTCAGTCCATTCTAGCCTTTCTTTCTTATCGAGAGATTGTCTGTGATCTTTCTAGACATTTTCATCCAATCTCTCGAGGGGGCATATCATTCCCATCTTGGGGCAACTTTGTATTAGTTCATCTTATCTTCTTTGAAACAACACAACAAGTTGCATTTTCTCAAAGAGGGGCAAAATGTAGACACCTAAAATTGTCTTGTCTAATTAAATAAATATCTTTATTTTTAATTATTTAAGCCTAATTCTTCTATTAATGAAATAAATCTTTATTTAATTAATTAATTCATTTATCCTCTTCTAGCCTTATTTCTCATTTAAATAACTACTTTTATTTATTTAAATTATTCTTTCCCTAAATTAAATAAATAATTTTATTTATTTAATTGATCCCACTTCTTCTACTAATTAAATAGATCTTTATTTATTTAATTAATTCATTAACCTTTTCTACCCATGACACATGTCATTCATCTCTTGGTTCCTACACTACCTACCCTCTTATTATTTTCTTATTTCTTCTACCTACCCTCTAATCATACCCGACCATTTATCTTTTACACCTCTCAATCTTATCCCTCCATTTTCTACAATGACTTCTATAAAAGGAGATGCTTCCTTCATTATCAACCCTAATCAATCTACACATTCTATTCAATTCTAATCATTCTAATCACCTAATCAAGCATTCTGGCATTCGAACTTTCATATGTGACCAAGCCTACTTGCAACCACATTTCCATTCTTTGTTGAGCTCTTGTGCACACATAAAATCTGAGAGCAAATATATCAAGCAAGATCAATGGAGATAGGAAGAATGGAGATTCAAACCCTATTGGACATGTGATGGTATAATCTTTGTGATTTCATTTGATTTTCATTGTCTTAGGTAATCTTCATATGTTATGGTGGATCTTTGTTGTTGTTAGACTAGGGTTTTGTGGTTGAATTCATTTAGTCTTTCAATATTGTTGTTTTCACTTTCACCATAAACAAAAACTTATTAATTACATTCCTAAAAGATAATGATGATGTGATAAAAGTTATATTGTAACTTCCATAAAAGAGAAATTTAATATCCTCAAATTTTTCATATAAATTTTGAATATGAGATATAAGACAAATCTTAAATACTCTGATCGTTCTAGTGAATTAAAGTAATAGAACCCATGAACACACTAAAGTCTAAAAAATAAAGAAGTGGAGTATATTGTACCTTAACACAAGTTTTGGGAAAACCAACGTTCAAGTGACTAATCGTCGCCTTTGAAATATGATTCACACTTGATAAATTAGTGTGAATAGTAAATAAACTATATCATATTGAAGAGAAAAATGTGAAAAAGCATTAGAAAAGGATTAGTAATCCACTAACCAACTGTAGCATTGTAAACTGTTGCCATTCAAATTTGGGCAATTTGGAAGAGGTTACTAACTTCTGCATTATTGCTTATAGTTCAATTTTTCCTTTATTTTGTGTTGAAAGAGTAGTTATGAACAAAAGAAGTGCCAATAAATTCTATATTGCAAATCTTGAATAATTTATCACCCCTTGAGGTAGTTATAAAATTGAACAAAACTGTCAATTTCTCTTCATCACCAGGTGTTAGGGAGGAGCTGTCAAGCCATATAGAGTGAAAAATTAATACCAACTTTCCATTGGATTCATTTTTAACATTCACTACATAGTTTGCATTGTCCTTTAAATAGAAATTTCATTTTTAACTTTTCCTACATAATTTGCATTGTCCTTTAAGTAGAAATTATGAACTTGTGTTGAAGTGTCGATGGAGAATGATTCATATTCTACTCAGTTAATATCTATTATTCTTGTGCTATCGATGAATCTCTAATCAAACAACTATTTTGGGATGTTTCTTTTGATTTCAAAACCCTTCTTGTAATGTTCAGGGTCCTTGTGTCACAATGATTTGTACAATAATATGATTAGTCATGTACTTGCTTATAAAATGTTTCTTTTAAACCAATAGAAAGCTATCTCAGCATTTCCATTTGGCTGATTTTCAATTATAATTGCTCAAACATGTAATTCATGCATTGTCAAAACACATATGACAACATCATTCAAATAGGGATGGTGAAGATTTATATTGAACCCAAAGCAATCTTTTTCAATCTTCACAATTGCCTATGCATCAAAATCCAACGGAAATCTATTTATTTTTTTATGTCTTTTGTTTGAGGAAAGTGAAAAGACTAGAAAATCTATGAACTTGACCAACCTTAAACCCCACACACTAAACAACATATTAAATATAGAAAATGTTAGTCAAATTATTTTCTATGACTACACAAATTATTTTCTCCTTAATCAAAACATTTTTCAAACTTTCCTTCAATTTTTACAACTTTAGTATCTTTTAGCTATGATATACATAATAAAAATTTTCGTAAACAAAAATAATAATCAACTTTTTCTTTAGAGTGGTTGATAAATTGAGAGTTGTGACTCTTTCCATGTTCACTTTGACTCTATGACTCTAGGTTTGATCCTCTTGGATGATTCTATATCAGTCTCCTATCATATCATACTCTTCAAAAAAATTACAATGATCTATATTTCTCATTCTTCTTGGATGGCAACTTCACTTCTTTTGACTTTAGCAACACCTTTAACAGTGATCTCCTACTACGACTTTGACATTAGTGTAAAATTGCTTGGACTCTTTGCAATCTTTTTTGGACTTCATCAAATAGTTGTGGCTATAATTTTGGTGATATCTTCCTCCTCCTAGAGCGAATACAATCAACTCTAGAAACTCCAAACTTCTCTTTGAGCGTTGACACACCCATGATATCCTTTCTAGGTAATTATTTGTCAAAAGCAACCATTTTTAACTTCACCTATGGTTGAGGAATCTTTCTCTTTACCACAATCTCACTCTCTCCTTTCTTGAATGGTGGCTTCAAATTTATTGTACTAACTCCCCCTCAGCTAAGGATCTAAACACATCAAACTGAAGTAGTGTCTACTGAACAAACAAATCCCATCTCTTTCTCAAACAAGAGATCTTCTCCTCTTCGCTGGTTGTAGAACTCTTCTATTTTGCTTGAATTCAACCAAACTCTTCATGTCTCATCCTTTTTTTGATGAAATGATCTATTCTTTGACTGTTGTGATTTATTGTGAGATGGACATTTCTTCGATTGATAGCTTCAATGAAATATTTTCAAATGGCTTCAGTGGTGACTTCTATTTCCATCATGTTGAGAAATGTCTCAACCTTGCCATTTCTATTTTTAAATTAAATAATGAATTAAAAAATTGTAATCATCTTTTAGTTGTCATGAAATTTTCTAAATGCAATTGTGACAACTTACAAAGATGTTTTTTAATTGTCAAAATAGTAAAAGCATGATGTTAGTGAACGGATTTTGCCTTTCTTAAATATGATCAATTTCAAACTTTGTCGCCCTCTTTTAAAGACAAGTGTTCAACTAAACAGCTGGGTAAGTGTTATATAAACCACTTCCCTCTGAATTTTCCATAGGTATAGCTCCCTATCTTAGTTATTCGGGGAATAATCTAATTAAGTTTTGATTGGTATGCTTTTAACCTGAAAGCATGTAAGGCTGCCTACTTCATTCTTGGATGAGAGGCCAATATTTCACACATATTTCAAAGGAAAAGAATTAACTTTCCAATCGATTCAACACAAGGGATGGAAGTAACTGATCACAGAGCTAAGACTATACTGCATTGGAGATCTTGGAGTTCATATACAAAAGTCTTAGCATCGAAGATCACAGATTTGAAGGTAAGTACCCGCCACATTATGGTCTTCTTCAGCACGAAGAGTTGGCATTCATCTGTCACCAATTTGATTGAATGCTCTGTCAGGAATCGGGTAACTCCATACTCTTCTATTTTCGTGAACAATGACAAGACGCTCTCCCATTTGTGTTCCTCTTTCACCCATGGTGAAATTTGATTTTGAACTTCTACGATGAGGCTCTGTATTTCATCACATAACTTTTGAGAGTCAGTGATATACTTTTCTCCGTCCTTGACTATTCCTTCAATCCATCTCTCCACGGCCTCTGCAATACTTTTGGCCTGTTGAACTTGGCTCATTAACCTTTTATTTTCAAGTGAATTCGGACCAAATTTTTCCATAGCATGAGATGTAGGGAGTGCCCCAAAACAACCAATGTTGTTGATAAACTGAGCAAGGATATTTATGTGTCACTTTAGTTCTCTCTTTTCCCACCCATATTTCTCTGATCTGGTGAGTATTTTCTTTGCCGATACCTAGAAGAAATGATTGTCTGAGTCCCTACTTATATTTCCTAGCTCCACCTTAGTGATTTCAAAATCATCTGTACTGGCTTCCTTGTTTTCATCCTTGGGCTTGTACGAGGCAATTTCAATGACCCATTTTCCGGTTCTTTCATCATTATCCAAGCAAGCAGCTATTTTGAAATTTTTTGGCTTGGGGCCCTTATCTGTGTACTTCATGACCATCTCCTAAATTGGAATAGTCACGGGAAGGAAATTCCACTTTTTGTTTACTAAAGTGGTTAACCACTTGGGAGTTGCACTGGAACTGGTTGTTCCTTTGATCGCTTTGGAAGGTGGTGTCATAGCTACGGTTACCGCATGAGAATCTAGGGAATTAGCAACATCGCTATCTAGGTCCTCAACTTCAAATATTTGGGCATCAAGAATCGTATCCTTCACCTCTGTATCCTTAGCTTGATCCATCCTTCTCTGAGTAGCACTTCATGACCGAGTATGTCGAGGAGTACAGAAATCCAAAGCTGAATTAGACTTGTGTCTAACTTGAGGCAGCTTTTTATCTTTACTTGCATGAATAGGCATAGAAGCATTATTAGAAAAACACTTTGGTGAACGCAGAGGAACCTCATTACTTCTCGCAAAATTAGACTTGATGCCTAATTTCATTGCTTTCTTCCTAGCAACCCACGCCACGGTTCTCTCCAAAACTCCTTTGGTTCTTAGTTGTATATCACCTTCCTCTTCCTCGTCCCAGTTAATTGAAGGAATCTCAGTTTCTGCATGGGCTAAGTATCCAGGTTCAAATAGTTCTAGATAGTCCTCTTCAAGCCCCTTAATGTCCAGCTTTACCTGTAGTGAAATAACTTGCTCTAACACCATCCTCATGTTTCCCCTTTTGAAAACCTCAAGTTCATCAGTACAATCTTCCTAGAAGTCTTCTAATTGTTTCATTGGGAGATACGGCATTAAACCAAGACTTTGAGAAAAACCCTTATTATCAAAGACTTTCCTTTCATGATACAGGGAAAAATTAAAGTTCTTGAGATCTGCTCCAATACTTAAGGCGTCGGACATTGAACTGCAAGACAACACACCTAATTGGATGGGAAAATGACCCTCCCATTTATCGTTGGGTTGCGCCTTTTTAATCACTGAGGTTAGCTGCCTACATATCTCCACTAAAACAAAGCAATTTGAACAAAAATGAGGGAGCTTGAAGGGTTCTTCTTCAAAGCCGCCTATTCTTATATAGCAAAAATGAGGAAATAGGATAAAGAAACTACCAAATCTCCTTATCAATGTCTGCACATCCTCGGAGATTCTTTTGGTTTTCATACTTTTCAATTCATGATACAAATCACCTAGAAAAGCATTGTGTACCCTTCTGAAATCCTGCAAGGCATTATCCTTTTGTAGCATGGGGTAGAAATCATACACGGGAACATCCTCCTCAGTGAGCTATCTTAGGATTCCAACTAAATCCTTAACACACACCAAATAGTATACAAGATACGATGACATGAAGAAATTCTGCTTAAATTGCTTAGCCATACTCAGTTGCTCCCTCATTGAATCGGCAATCAGTTCTGCCCAATCAAGGTATTGCTTCCCCTCTAGTACTAGCTGCACATAGCAATAAACCCAGTCGTCAAAACTATAGGCTTCTGCAGAGCCTCTGACTCGGTGCAACAAAAGCATGACATCGTGAATGTGAGGTAGCATGTGATTCTTATTGGGATTCTTGGGCAACCTGGAACCACCCCTTTGAGGAACCTTCAACTAGTATTTTGCTACATTATTTCGGTGTCTGGTTCTATCTGCGTTCAACTTGATGATTGACTGAGTAGGGGAAAAATTGGAGAACTGGTAATCAGGTATCTTGAAGACAGAGGAAATTGCTTCACGGTTTATAGCAAGAAGGGTTTCATGATCATCTCTTCTAATGGTCTCAAAGACTGGATCATACCTAGCGATACATTCCCTAACCAATTCTGGGCATGGGATAGCTAGGGGAAAAGTTGTTGCCTCTATGAGGGCAATGATACGGAACTATTAAGTGCAATAACTCCAATTGTCAGTTTGAGTGTGTTAAATTTGTGGATTGGACATCGCACGCATGCATTAAATGCATGGCGACGTTTTTGAAGTAACCACTAGTTCCCGAAATGATTACTAACTTTGAAAGCCAAGGATTGACGTCACTTAAGATATGGTTTACCTTCCTCATATTTGGCAATCAATGCACCATCAAATCATTTAACCTGCGGGACCCACCAACTTCGAACACATATGAACATCCTGAACAGACTTCATTGGAGTTCAAGTAGTTCAAGGTGTACGTCGCGCTCAGGGAAAATATTTTGAGAATATTAATTATGCCAAGCTACTGACCATTCGTGCTATGTTGAACATGTTGAACATGTTTGAACCTTTTGAACTTGGTTCAATGAGTTCAATGCCAGGAGAGAGATGACATAAAACATCACCGAACAAAAACCCTTAAAGAGCCGCTACAAAACCCTTAAAGAAAAAGTTAGTATGAAAAATCCCCTGAACACCTAGGAACCTATGGAACCTAAATGAACCTATTGAACCCGATTCAAGATGATTCAAAGTGTTCACGGAGTTCAACCTATTACTAAAACTCGGCATTTTTTATTGAAAGATGATTTACAAACGGACTAAGGGCTTGAACCGAGGTATTACAAGAAAGACTAGGACTCCAAAATGAATTTGAAAAAGGAATTTGCCCCCATTATGAAGGAAATATGATGCGGTAACACATGAAAAAGGGGAAAAATAAAAGAAAGCTTGCTAAAATAAAGAAAATCTTTCAAAAAGTGAACAAAAACACAAGTTGAAAGAGGAATCTTTTTGTTTTCTTTGTGATTTGTGCATAAATGGTTTTCGAATTCGTTTATGATTTATGGTTTCTCTCATGCCTATTTATTTAGTGCTTGAAAGAAATACATGTTATCCACAGAAGCAAAGAAATGCTACAGAATTTTAGAGAGAGAAGTTGTAGTGATGTAACTCTTTTGAATGATTAATACAAGACTTGGGTCTCTTTGTGGTGGAGTTTTCTCTCGAAAGTGTTTCTCCATGTAGATTTTTGTGTTATGGTTTGCATTATTTTGTTATCCATTACCATCTGAAATTTATTGTTATCTGTTAATTTGGTTGCATAAAATTATTAGCATACTTTCATTGTATGTTTTATCCTATTTTTCAACATTTGGTATCAGAGCCAAGTTGGCTTGATTTGAGAAGGGGATGCCTTTCTTGAAGTGTTTGATTGGTTTTTTTACTACACTGGGAGTGTGTTATTTTTTCTTGCAGTTTTCAGATTCAATGCAATAAAAAATCATGGCTAGCTCATCTCGATTGGACATCGAAAAAGTTCAACGGTTCCAGATATGAGATTTGGAAGCTAAAGATGGAGGATCTTTTGGAAGAAAGAGATCTATGGATTGTTGTTAATAAAAAAAGAAACCATAGAGTATTCCAAATGAAGATTGGAAGAAATTAGATAAAAAGCTCGTGGCACTATTCATTTGTGTTTATCTGATTCCATTCTATTGAATGTTTCAAGTGAGACTACTGCACATAAATTATGGAATAGAATAGGAGAGATTCACCAAATTAAGAGTTTTATTAACAAGTTATTTTTGAAAATAAAGTTATATTCTCTTAAACTGAATGATGAAGACTCGATTGCAAAACACTTGAGTTCATTTAATTTAAGGGTGAGTTCACAATAATGGTTCCCACTTTCACCCATGAAGCAAAAATGAGATGGTAAGAAAAAAAATTCAAAGGGGGTTCAAGCAAACTCCCCACTTCACTCAAACCCCCTCTTTCAAACGAACCGCCTTTAATGCTTGTTTATGTCAATTTTTAATTATAATGGGGGGGTTCGCTCGAACCCCCCTTCATTCGAACCCCTTTTTCAACACTTCTCTGAAACTTTCTACAATTTTTTGCAATTTTTTGGCTTTCAAACCTCTTATTGAAGGCTCAAATGGAATGATCTTGACAACCCAAAATGAAGTATGGTAGTGCTCGAAGCAAGCTTTCCAATAACTACAATTTTATTACATATTGAGTTTATTATGAACTTGTTTTTAAAATTTTACCAAACATAGGTTTTTCACCGAAAATGAATTTCTCTATTCAATGCACTAAGAAAAATAGTAAACTAATTCAAAAAAATTCTGAAAAAATATCTATGCCCTAAGTATTGATGTCTTCTTTCTAACAAAAATAAATAAATTGAATTTTGATATATATAGAATGAGTTATGTGTTCAAACATACACCTATGTATAAAATATAATTAGTCAGACTTCAAAACTTAATAAAATGAAAAATATTCAACACATCACTATCAAACCAACTGCAAGGCCTGGATATTAATGTTACAAACCAAAATTTGAAAGAATTTTTTATCATTTATAGAAAAAAAGTTATACATTTTGGGAGGCGCATCACTCTTAAAAAATGTAGTTTGTTGTAAAAAACTACTTTTTGAGGGAGATGGAAAATTTGAAAAAAAAAATCTTCAAAAAAATTTGAAAAAAAAAATATATAAAATCTACAGACAAAATTCTACAAATCACTAATTTGCATCATCTTTAAATTCTTAATATTTTAAAAGTTATAGTTGTCAAAATTTGAAGATTATTTTAAAAATGTTCATGTCAATGTCAAAAGTGGCAAAAAAGTGGGAACCATTATTGTGAGTTCACCCTTAATCTTGAGTCAATTGCAATCAATTAATGAAAAGATAGAGGAAGAGGATAAATGTATTTTGTTATTATGTTAACTTCCTAAATCTTGGGATAATGTCATTCTTGCAATCAATGGTTCTTTTATAGATGATCTAAAGTTGGATGTCCTTGTTGAATAAGGAGAAAGACTTCAGAAGGTTCTAAAGATGCATTGCATGTACAAGGTAGAACTAAAGAGAAAGGTAAGGACAAGAAGAAAGGTGAAAAACACAAGTCTAAGGATCGTTCTAAGTCCAAGGGAAGGTCTAAATCGCCTAGTAAGAGTAGATTGAGATGTTGGAATTGTGGTAAGCAAGGGCATCTCAAAAAGGAATGTAAAATTAAAAGGAAAATTAATAATGATTCCTCTACTAATAAATCCTTTGATGATGAAGCTATTGATGCTTTTATTATTTCTTCTAATATGACTTATGATGACTCTTGTCTAGTAGATTCAGGTGGATCCTACCACATGACTCCTCACAAGGAGTGGTTTTCAGCATGTTCAACTTATGATAGTGGGGAAGTTTTCGTCGGGGATAATAGAACATGAAAAATTGTAGGCCGAGGGGATGTAAAATTGATTTTAAATGATGCTTAAAACTCTAAAATATGTATTGCACATTACTAGTTTAGCTAAAAACTTAATTTCTATATCTAAAATGAATGGTTCAGAAGTGCATGTTACTTTTGAAAAGTGTGGTTGCAAGTTAAGCAAGGGGAATTCAATGTTAGCTAAGGGAAATAGGTGTGGCACCCTATTTAGACTTGATGCTTCAACTTTTTGTATCTCTGTTAATGTAACTGATAACTCTATATCATTTAAGCTATGGCACCATTGGATGGGCCATATTGGTGAAAAGTCTCAAAACCCTCATAAATAAAAAGATGGTTGATTGTTTGTCTGGTTGCTCTGTTGATTTTGATTTCTATGAATATTGTGTGAATGGAAAGAAACATAGAGTATCTTTTAGATCTGGAAATAGAGTTAACCAAATTTTGGAGGTAATTCATAGTGATGTTTTTGGTCCTGTGGATGTATCATCTATTGGAAAATCTCGCTACTATGTTTCCTTTATTAATGATTGCAGACACCTAAAATTGTCCAGTCTAATTAAATAAATATTTTATTTATTTAATTATCTAAGCTTAATTCTTCTGTTTATTAAATAAATATTTATTTATTTAATTAATTCATTTATCCTCTTCTAGCCTTATTTCTCATTTAAATAAATTCATTTATTTATTTAAATTATCCTTTTCCTAAATTAAATAAATATCTTATTTATTTAATTGATCCCACTTCTTCTATTAATTATATAAATCTTTATTTATTTAATTAATTCATTAGCCTTTTCTACCCATGACACATATCATTCATCTCTTAATTCATACACTACCTACCCCTTTCATTATTTTATTATTTCTTTTACCTACCCTCTAATCATAGCCGACCTCCTTTTACACCTCTCAATCTTATCCCTCCATTTCATATAGTGTCTTCTATATAAGGAGATGCTTCCTTCATTATCAACCCTAATCATTCATCTTAAGGACTTGACTACACTACGATCATACTTGCAACCACATTTCGTTCTTTGTTGAGCTCTTGTGCACATAAAATCTAAGAGCAAATACATCAAGCAAGATCAATGGAGATAGGAAGAATGGAGATCAAAACCCTATTGGACATGTGATGGTATAATCTTTGTGATTTCATTTGATTTGCATTGTCTTAGGTAATCTTCATATGTTATGGTGGATCTTTGTTGTTGTTAGGCTAGGGTTTTGTGGTTGAATTCATTTAGCCTTTCAATATCGTTATTTATTGTTATCCATTTTCACCATAAACATTTTGGCACGCCTGGTGGGACTCTTGTCCCTCTTTGCATTTAACATCTTTGTTGCAGATTTTGTGTTTTGAAGTTGCAAATCTGATGTTTTCAACAGCATTTTGATATTCTCGCGTCTGCATACTTTCGGATCGCGTTTTTGATTTTCTGGTGTGTCTGCGACATCTAGAATCGTGTCTGTGTTATCGACAGTATTTTATTTTGCAAGTTTCGGAAATCGCGTTTGTTTTCCTCAGTCACGTCTATGGTGTTTTTAGACGCGTCTATGTCCAGAAGTCGCGTCTGGGTTCTGGAGCCGCGTCTGTGTCTCACAGAGTCGCGTCTGCATCACGAAGTCATGTCTGTGTCGAAGGTAATCGTGTCTGTGTGCACCAATTTCAAATTTAGAGTTACTGATTTAGTTTTGGGAGTTTTGCATTTAAGGTTTCAGATCCGGTTTATTTTGAGCTAACATTTTCAGATCTAGCTAACGAAATTGGTGCAGCTTGTCTTGAAAGCAAAATCATTTGGTTGAAGGCCCCTATTTTCACAAAGTCTTTTGGATTTAAAATTTACCTAACTCATGTGCTTGCAGGAAGGGGTGATTATTTGAAACAATCCAAACTACTAACAACTCTTTGTTCCAGGTCCTTGGCAAGGGTTTTTGGATTTTTATTGTGTGCCTTGTTTTCATAGACTAGCAAACACTTCCATTGGTGCACTAAAATTGAATCATTGTCTTTTGTGTCTTGAGCAATAGGCTCTTTTTGTTTAATCTTTAGAGGGCCTGTCTTCCCGTGTGGTCATTAGGACTACTAGTGAGAAGAGAATGACCCAAGTGGTAGCGAGGAAAACCCACCTCTTCCAAACCACTATAAATAACTGTATTCATGGTGAAAACTATGGATAATGTGTGCTGATTAGTTCATACCGACACTATGTCTCCCCATAAACCCATTTGATCAAATTTATTTGATTAGTTGTAGGGCATAACCCCTACCGGCTGGGAGCCTTCTGTATTTACAGAGCTGAAAGTGCCACATGTGTGGCCACACGAGCGGATGCCCTTACTAGCACCTTTTTGTTTTAGAAGCCCAAATCCTTCTAGTTGTTGGGGCAGGAGGTCGGACCTCTGGTAGCGGCCCACACACATACGGTTCTTAGTAGAGATACAAAGTTCACCACGGGGAGTTTTCATGGGGACTGATGCTTGGTTGACCTGAGAAGTGAGTGCCGAGGGTGGAGCCAGTGAGGTCAAGCATCTAAGTATCCACTCTGAATAGCGTAGCCTCGGGGGTAAAACCCCATGTGGGATCAATAACTATTGTCTTGGCCAGCCATAAGAATTGTGCTTGACTTATTTTAAGCATTCAAACATTCAAGACCAAATAGCAAAACATTGTGTCTTTTATGTCTTCAAGTGTATGCAAATTTTTTTTACATCAAACAAAACACTTTTCTTGGAGTCATTTTGAGTCTAAACACTTGCAAACATTGGGTCTTCATCAACACTATGTCCTCTTGTCACAAAAAATAGTCAAATAGTCAAATTTGGTCACAACAAAACAACTTCACAGATTGGAAAAAATTGCACAAATTTCGCAGAAACGCGTCTGTGTCTGACATAATAGCATCTATGTTGTATAATCGCGTCTGTGAAGGGCAGAAACATGTCTGTGTTCCCAGAATCAATAGTGCATTTTACAAAAATCTTAGAAACGTGTCTATGTTAAACAGAACCACGTCTGTGTCAGGAAATCGCATCTGTGAAGTATACAAGTGCGTTTGTGTTCAGAATTGAAAAACTTTTACAGTCCAGCAAACAAACACAGTCAGTTTCAGAATTCTTGAGCTTCCTAGGTCATTTCTCCAGGGTTCATCTAGCATTCAACCTATCTTTGGGTCTCACATAGTCCATCATTGCTTTACATCTTGCATTAAATTTACATTTGTCTAAACTTGAGTCAAAAGGTCACTTGCTTGTCCTCATCATACTTTGTCAACACACTACGTACAACAACACTTTGCTAAGTGGTCCCTCATCAAGGTCTCTCACCTTTGGGTCTCATTTGGTCTTACTTAGAGTCAAGGTCAACTTACCTCATCAAGAGAAACTATCCTCTCTTTGGAAGTCACACCTACTCTACTACATACATACTTGGTCTTACACGTTGGACATTGCAAGTACACTTCAGATTCATTTACATTCCATCCAACCCTTGGTCTTCCATACTCTTTCCATTTTAATCTATTCTAACACATCTTGGTCAATACCTAGTTCATGGTTGAAATCCATCTTCAAAAATCTAGGAGAGAAACTAAAGAGGCTCAAGAGTCTGCAAACATGAGTGTCTATGAGTATGACAATGATGTGTTTTTCAATACTGATCATAACACATTACCTGACATGGATGCCTATAGAAACATTCCAAATGTTGAGAACATGGACACTACAAACAACAATGATACACATAATGACAATATGGACAACTTTTTTGTACATTTAGTAGATCTGGAATAATCCATTATGAATCCCCATTTCAATCGATTGGTTGAGGAAATAATGAGGAGGGATAGACAACACTTCTTACAAATGATGGCACAAAGTGGAGCCAAGATACCTCATGATTTTGACATGTCTCAAATAATGGAACATAGACCTTTGCAACAACCTCACTCCAACATGGATCAAAGTAGACCTAATAGTGGAGGCAATAGAGGACCACATATGGTACCTAAATCACCATCATCTTTGTTTCAAAAACCAGAGGTCCCACATACACATGGTCAAGCATATGATACTCACCTTCGTAGACCATTATGGAAGTCTTATGCAGAAAGATATGCTCAATCACATACCAATGCTAAGGATCAACCACCAAAGCAATTGGATATTCAAAGGCATGCTCAAAATTGGGACACAAGGAAACCCCGTGTCAAATTTGGGGGCAACACATTAGAACATGACATGCCTGTAGAGTATGTTATACATGAACAAAATAGATATGGTGTTCCTCAACATGAATCTATACCAAGTGGTCCATATACGCAGCATCACTATAGACCTCCTCCATATGAACATGTGTATGATCAATAGCATCCATATATGCAACATGTTGCTCCTCCAATTGGTGCTTCAAGCATGGGGTATGGTCCAAGAAGTCGATCTCCACCTAAGAGCAATTTAGAACAACAAATCAGGGACTTACAAAAGAAAATGGAGGACATAAATACACTGAAGCCAACATACACAATGAGAGACATATGTCCTTATCCATTTGACAAGAGCATTCCAATGCCTCCTTTTCCTACACACTTTGTGATGCCTAAATTTGATAAGTATAGAGGAAAAGGGGATCCTAAGGCACACATAAGATAGTTTTTCATAGCTTACATTGAGGTAGCAACAGAAGAGACATATTTGATGAGATTATTCCCACAAAGCCTAGGTGATCAAGCTATGGAATGGTTCTCCCAACTCCCACCTGGTATTAAGTCATGGGGTGATCTAGCAGAGGCATTTATTCAACATTTTTCCTACAATATAGAGACAGACATATCAGTCACTACTTTGTGCAACACCAAGCAAAAAGAGGGAGAGTCTTTTGCATCATTTTTACAAAGATGGAGAAATCTAGCCAGCAGATGCTCTTGTGAAATTCCACAAAAACAAATGGTAGAGATGTTCACACAAAACATTAACAAAGACATTGGTTATGATCTAAGGAAAGCTTGTTTGTCCACCTTCAAGGACGTCATTGAAAAAGGCTTAGCAATAGAGAAGGTCCTAATTGAACAAGGAGTCATTAAGATATTCAAAGAAAACAAAGATGACTTTAAAGGAAAAGACAAGCCAAGATTTTGAAATAGAAACAAGAACAGAGTCAATGATGGTGTTGTTGATGCCAACATAGTACGACCCAAATTCATTTTTTCTAGATCAAATTAGGTGAATACTCAAACAACTTCTAAATCATGAAGGAAGTATACCCCATTGGGAGAACCACTTGAGTCAGTTTTCAAAAAGCTAGTGGCAAACAAGGTAATCACTATTCCAGATTTTCCTCCATATGAACCAAAGGTTAAACCAAATTGGTGGAATGATGATGAGTATTGTGAATTTCATAAGAGCAAGGGTCATAAGATAGGAAATTGCCATCGACTGAAGAACATCATACAAGATCTCATTGATAGAGGTGACATTGAGATTGAGGGACACTCATCCAATAAAGAACATGAGATGTTTAAGGAACCATTCCCAAAGCATGACAAGGGAAAAGCTAAAGCCACAGAGGATCAAACCAACTATACCAGAGCAACCTATAACTATGATTCAACTATCAATCACATTTTGATGGACAATTACGTCTCTACCATTATCATCAAGGACAAAAACCCTGAGAATTCTACCTGGAGACCCAAGATTGTCCTAAAAGGTGTTGGATCTTCTTCCGAACCTACCTCTGAATGTCATGTTATGACCCATCGAAGTAAATTCACTTTGCAAGGTGCTCCAACCAAAAACACCGCTTCCTCATCAACCAAACCTGAGTATGACCTTGTAGAACAGTTAGGGAAGACACCCACGCTCATCTCCATCCTTGAGCTATTATGCATATCCCCCGCACATAAAGCTATTCTTGACAAAATCTTGAGAGACACTGCCATTCCTACTGATCTGAACGTGGACCAGTTTTAAGCCATTGTGGGATACCTTTCCATTCCACACTCCCTTACATTCACAGAAGCTGATGACGCTTCTGTAAGTCAGCCACATAATGCACCATTACACATTGAAGCCTTCATACACAAACATAGAATCAAACGAGTCCTGATAGATGGAGGAGTAGGTCTAAACATTTGTACATTAAGCACTATTAAACAATTGGGATATTCCGACAAAGCTATGAATTCTACAAACAAAATTACTATCAAAGCATATGATGATGAGAAGCATTCATCCAAGGGTACACTCACCTTGCCTCTCAGAGTTGGGCTAGTTACAAAGGAAGTGGTTTGTCAAGTCCTAGATCTCGATCTCACATACAACATATTGCTAGGACGTCCATGAATTCATGAGATGAACGCAGTACCATCTACATATCATCGATGTATCAAGTTTCCACACAATGGAGTTGAAGTGACCGTCAAAGCTGACCCAAATCCATTCATATATTGCAACAATCTGCGACCTAGATTAGAAATAACAATCCTAGTCAATCAAGAAGTTGTTCCTTCTTTGGCATATGTGGATCCAGAATCCTTGAAAGCTTCTACATCAAAACAAGTAGAGATCAAATAAAAGATCAAGATTAAAGACCTAGGATGTGGTGAGTATATATTTCATGTTGACCAACTCCCATTATCTCCTAAGGTATTCTGTCAACAGGAACAACCTACAAACAATTTGCAATGCCAAGGAATTGGGTGTGAACCACCTAGTGTTGTGGCTACTAAGTCTGAATGTAAATCTCCTCTAGTGGTGCAAGCATCTCTTGATATCAATAGTCCTAAGAGTGGTTCCAGCGAAGAATCTATTGAGCGTATTACCAGCCCTCTTGATAACTCACATAGCCTTACCATTTCATCCACTCATTCCATTTCCACTCCACTTCTAGACTTGGATCAACAAGAATTACAAAAGCCCTTACTCATTGGGGATCAAAAATCAAGCTTTGAAAAGAAAAATCTAAAAGTCAATAATAAAGAAAAGTCCTTTAGTCCATATCAAAATCAAAAGTTATTGGACTCTGCAAAGATCAAAGTCAAGGATAAAAATCCTATGAAGCAAAAAGAGCAAGAGATGATCTCCCCTAATATCAAAATAACTGGGGGCAAAAGTTCTAAAATTTTAAATCAAAAAGCATACTTTTTGTTCCTAAGTCTCCATCATGCTATCCTACTTTCACTTCTTTTCACAATCATAAGCCTTCATAACTCATCCACTTGTTCCACACATCCATCCCCTTTTAGTGATACATCATGGACCTTTAATGGAGCTTCCTTGAAGGACTTTGTTATCAGGGATGCCCAAACTTCTTTAGGTGACACGCATATGGGCCTACATAGTCCACACACTAGTAATTCTATCTCAGATCCTTTATCAAGGAAGATAGTCACTCGAGCTACACATCATTCAATCAAGGAACAATGTAGTTACAATCATAAGGTGAAGCCTCACACATTTCAGGTGGGTGACTTGGTTCTTAGAGAAAATCCTAAAAATCAGCAAGACAGAGAGAAGAAGGGAAAGTTTGAACCAAACTGGCTTGGTCCTTACATCATTACAGTAGCATATGGATTTGGGGCATATCAGCTCTCAACTATAGAAGGTGAACCTTTGGAGGATCCTATCAACAACATGCACCTTCACAGGTTCTACACATAGCTCTTCAGAGTATCCTAATTTCAAAAATACAAAAAAATCAAAAAAATTCAAAAATACAAAAAAAAAATTATAAAAACAAAAAAAATCGTTATTTGGTGAAAACTTGGCAAACAGGCGCCTTGTGACACAAAAAAAATTGAAAAAAAAAAAAAAAGTAAAGAGAAATAATTTCGTCCAACGGTGAAAACCACTTTGGTGGTGCCCTGGGAAAGTACCATGGTTAAAACTGGGTTACCAGCACCATGTGTAGAGACATTGCTCCTCCCTCCTTCAGGATTCCATTTCATCCCTTCACTTTGCACACACTCACAACCTATTCGTTCATAATAAACTTACCCATTCCCATCATGGCTTGTTATTGATCTACCCAATATTGGTTAGCCATTCATAATAAACCTCCCTTTTCACCCCGCTTTCCATCCATAATAAATCAGATCCTATCTGTGGCTAAGGAAAATCCTACGTCTAGTGATGGGTGTGGAACTGAGAACATCACATGTTTCAAGGAGTACAATTTCTTCCAGCTTCCTTCAATCTATCTGCGCACAATTAGCAATAAAGCAACATTTGCATCATAGATCCACAATAAAGTTTCATCTTCACCATAATAAAGTATCAGTTTCATGGATTCAGCTAGTTTCAGATGAGACATAGCAACAACAATGGGCTTCAACAAATCAAATCTTTCAACAGACTCAGACAACATTATGGTTCAGTGCTATCTATCCTTTTTGTGAAAGTGAACATTGTGACCACAATCAAATAAGACTTATACAAGTGACAAGAGACACTACACTTGAGGACTACAGTGGATGTTGGTGTCGAGTCTTGGTTTTCTTTTGATTTCATCTTTTTTGGTGACATGTCTTTTTAGCTTTTCCGGGATGTCTCTGACTAGAGATTCTATCTCCAGGATGTCTTTGACTAGAAAGGCGAGGATGGGGTATTGTCACCTATTTGTATTTGTTGTCTGTAGATTGTCTTTTAGTAATGCTATGACTTGTCCAAGGATATGAGGACACTGTGAGTCTAGTATGAACTGGGGCATTCCTTGTTTGTGACTATCTTATCTCCATGCAAATGGGTACAATGACTTTTTGGGTCAAACATATGCCTCGATTATCATAACCTACTTGCCATAATAAAGCTCAATGATGATAACGCACAAGAAGCTCTTTCACTTTCATATCTTCTATCTTTCATCCCCCGTTCTTGATTGACTTCCATCGTCCTTCTCGAGTCCGTGTAGCCTGCTGTCACATGACTAAATATAATGACACACCAAAAAACATTTTCATTTCATGTAGTTGCACTTGCATTACCACATATAAGCATTTCATACATACATATAGATATCACAACTGCATCACATCCTGCACACAACACCTGTTAGCACAATTTACATTTGCATTATCATATTCATCTACATTACATACATTCACATTTGCATCATGCATACATCTATAAAACATAAAAGAACAAAAATATATTGCATTGCATCATATACATATTTCCATCCATATCATAACCATCACATAGAAACATACATCATGAAACATCTCATCGCATAGGTACATATGCATATAGCTTCCGCAAAGATGAATCATCTCATATATATATATATATATAAAGTGTCATGATACAATGATGTCAAAATCATATGGCTACAATCACCTGAAGGTGTCTACATCATCATACAAAAATGGTACAATATTGATACATAGGGAGCCCTCTATGGCTATGATGAACTCCCTCCCTCAGAGCCGCCTGGCCTCGATGGAATTTGAGCCCCCGAAGGACCCGCCCCAGGATCATCCCTCTTGTCCCCTCTCTCTGGTGGTGGTGGAGGACCCATAACCCCACCACTAGATGCCTGTCTCCTTCGACTCCCTCCTGTAGTTGTCACTGTCTGCGATGGTCTATGGAAGCTCCTCACTTGCTGATCAGCTGGCACTACACCATAATAGAGATCCCGCCAATAACTGATATCCTCCCCTGCCCGCAGGACATAGGCATATCTAGCCCCTATGTCCTCTGCCGCCTGCCTCCCAGCCCTCAGTGTTGTCTCAGCCTCTGTGTAGTGCTGAATGGCCTGATCCCGCTCCCACTCAGTATCTCTGAGCTACCTCCTGAGCCTATCCCTCTCACTCTCCAACTCCTGGATCTCATCTGCCTGTCCCTGGCAGATCTCCCTCAACTCCGTCAACTCATCCTCCTCTGCCTTAGCCCCCTGTGGCTCTGCCTATGGCTCCCCCTGTACGAGTGCCTGCCCCTGTGCCTGTGCCTATACTAGTGCCTGTACTAGTGCCTGTCCCTGTATCTGTCCCTGTACCTGTCCCTGTACCTGCACCTGTCTGGGACCCTGTGCTACTGGCACCTGTAGTGGTAATCCACCGCGACCCCTCACCACCCGAGCCTGCCTGTCCTCTCCACCCTCCCTCTATGGTGTCATCCTCCTCTCTCCAACTACCCCCCTCCTCCTCCATCGGCCTCTACCCCCATCATCTCCATCATCATCCACATCCCCTCCACCATCTCCATCTAGTAGCTCTCCTGGATCCATCAGGCGTGGGAATGGATGCTCGGCCCAGTATGCTGTGTACTCGGCATCCATGCTGGCATCCTCAATCTCTGGCCAAATGTCCCAGTGTAGGGGCATCATCTCTACTAGCTATGTAACAGCCTGATCATATGATAATAAAGGCCCAAACTGTGCCTGATCTCTGATAGTCTGTGCATACATGCCTGAACCCCGTGGCATCCACTAGATCCTGCCGAACTGCCTGCCCACCCTATCCACTAGCTGCCTCTCTAGTACATAGGGCATCTACCCAATCAGATACCTACTCCGGAAGGTGTAGGGCAGCTCTACCGCATCATCCTCCCACTACTCACATCCAAGGTATGGCCTCCATATGACCATATCAATGTCATCAATCACCCGCTGCCAGTGCTCTAGCCTGCCAATCCATGGCTACGAAGTGATCATGTCGTACAAGTGTACAAAATTGCATCTGTGACCTCTGCCCCTGAAATGTATCGGTCTCGTCACTGGTAGATGCTCATAGGCCCACACCTGTAACAATGTCACCCTGCAACCCAATCCCCCTGACCCGTGGTACACAAACTGATGCAGCTCGTAATATAGGTGTGCTAGCACACACGGTCCCCAGGCATATCTGGTGTGTTGTGTCACTAGTGTCTCCAATGCTCCTCCCCAACCCACAGCCAACCCTCGTGTCGCTCTATCAGGACACAAGAACCCACTGATCGCTCCTCCTATCACTGCTGGCAGTGCTAACCCTATAGTTGTCATGGTGTCCCAAGCCACATGCCCTTCCCTCATCTCCAGTCCTAGGTCCTGGAACACTCATCTCAGGGCCTCCCTATCTCCATCTCGATCGTACGGAATCAACTCCCCATCGATCGGTATCCTCAGGATCCTGTATACATCCTCAAGGGTGACTGTCATCTCCCCCATCGGTAAATGAAATGTAAAAGTCTCGGAGTGCCACCTCTCCACCAGTGTAGTCAGTAGTCCCATGTTCGCTCGAAACTCAGGCACATACAGAATATGTCTCAGACCCATCGCCTCAATAGCCACTCGGTCCTCAATGGTTAGCTCAGGTCGCAATCTTTGTGTCGACGGGAATCTCTCCCGTGACTCCAACATAGGCAAATACTCCTGCAGTCAAGCAAATCAATCATGTCAGTCATCGTGGCATTCACTGTTCATCACAAAATGCTACTACTTTTTTTTTATCTAAGTGCATATGGTACTCTATCTTAGTGACACTCACTATTCATCACAAAGTGTTGCTTCTATCCTAGTGGCACTCACTGTTCATCACAAAGTGTTGCTTCTATCCTAGTGACACTCACTGTTCATCACAAAGTGTTACTTCTATCCTAGTGGTACTCCCTGTTCATCACAAAGTACTACGTGTGTTGCACTCACTATTCATCACAAAGTGCTGCTCACATTTGCACTCACTGTTCATCACAAAGTGCTACTCACATTTGCACTCACTGTTCATCACAAAGTGTTGCTCACATTTGCACTCACTGTTCATCACAAAGTGCCTTGATCTATCTTATCCTAGGGCCTCTGCTTGAGTGAATCCTCTTGAGTAGTTTCCTAATTGGCAACGTATGTTCTATCACAGAATTGTCAATCCTAGCCCTATTTGTTATCCTAGTCTTCCCTAGAGGACCTGCTTGAGTGTATCCTCTTAGCAGCTTATCCAATCAACAGCGTATGTTCATCACAGAACTGCCGATTTGACCTAGAAGACACAAATTCATATTTTTGGACACAAACGCGCTTTCCTGACATAAACGCGCTTGAAGACTGCATAAACGTGCCTGTTTTACACAGACACACCTAAAAGACACAGACGTACCTATGCTCTGCACAGATGCGCCTGGGTGACACAAACGTGCCTTCTTGGCATAGATGTGCCTACACATCACAGACGCATTTTTCAACATAGACGCGCCTGGCACAAACACAGATGCGCCTCGCAAGCATAGATGCACCTGGCACCAACGCAGACACGCTTGGACGTTTTTGACATTTTTTTTGGACCCTATTCTAAGCGCATTTATTACCCTATCTGGCATGCATTAATGACAACAATAAATGCATCAAAGTACAAGGAGGTTTTGTGGTACTTACCGGCTCTCCTGCCTCTGTTGGCCTCTGGAATCGGTGAACGCAGTCGAATCTGTGAATCAAAGCCATCGCTGCTGACTGCTGCTGCTCTTTTCTCTCTCTGCAATCTAATCTCTTGGAGGTGTAGATGACAATGAGGACGTATTTCCCTTGTGGTCTATCTTATAGACTGCCCTAGCCCTAGTCTCCTGAGTCAGTCTTCATTATCCCGTGACTCTATCACTTTATTCGGTCAATTCATTCTAGCCTTTCTTTCTTATCGAGAGATTGTCTGTGGTCTTTTCACACATTTTCATCCAATCTCTCGAGGGGGCATATCATTCCCATCTTGGGGCAACTCGGTATCAGTTCATCTTATCTTCTTTGAAACAACGCGACAAGCCGCATTGTCTCAAAGAGGGGCAAAATGTAGACACCTAAAATTGTCCAGTCTAATTAAATAAATATTTTATTTATTTAATTATCTAAGCTTAATTCTTCTATTAATTAAATAAATATTTATTTATTTAATTAATTCATTTATCCTCTTCTAGCCTTATTTCTCATTTAAATAAATTCATTTATTTATTTAAATTATCCTTTTCCTAAATTAAATAAATATCTTATTTATTTAATTGATCCCACTTCTTCTATTAATTATATAAATCTTTATTTATTTAATTAATTCATTAGCCTTTTCTACCCATGACACATATCATTCATCTCTTAATTCATACACTACCTACCCCTTTCATTATTTTATTATTTCTTTTACCTACCCTCTAATCATAGCCGACCTCCTTTTACACCTCTCAATCTTATCCCTCCATTTCATATAGTGTCTTCTATATAAGGAGATGCTTCCTTCATTATCAACCCTAATCATTCATCTTAAGGACTTGACTACACTATGATCCTACTTGCAACCACATTCCGTTCTTTGTTGAGCTCTTGTGCACATAAAATCTGAGAGCAAATACATCAAGCAAGATCAATGGAGATAAGAAGAATGGAGATCAAAACCCTATTGGACATGTGATGGTATAATCTTTGTGATTTCATTTGATTTGCATTGTCTTAGGTAATTTTCATATGTTATGGTGGATCTTTATTGTTGTTAGGCTAGGGTTTTGTGGTTGAATTCATTTAGCCTTTCAATATCATTATTTATTGTTATCCATTTTCACCATAAACAATGATTATTCAAGATATTCGTCGATTAAATTTTTGGAGGAAAAATATGTTTTTTTTTAATATTTAAATAATTTAACTTGTTGAATAAAGTAAAGGTTCTAAGAACGGATAATGGTGGTGAGTTTTTTTCTAAGTCTTTTGATGACTATTGTAAGCATGCAGGAATTGTTATGCAGAAAAAAACTTCATATACCCCACAACAAAAATTGAGTGGCAAAGAGAATGAATAGGACTTTAATAGATAGAACTCGAAGCATGTTGAGTAGTGCAAATCTTGAACATCATTTTTGGGTTGAAGAAGTTCACACTGCTTGTTATCTAGTCAACAAATCACCCAATTCTATGCTTGTTGATAAAACTCCCTATGAGGTATAGATAAGAAAACATCCATGAGTTTCTCATTTTAGAAAATTTTTTAGTAAGGCATATGTTCATGTTCCTAAAGAAAAATGTTATAAGCTTGATTTCAAAGCTAATAAGAGTATTTTTGTGGGTTATGGTGAAAACATTAAGGCTTATAAGCTTTGGGATCCTATAGCAATGAAAATGGTATATTCTAAGGATGTAATTTTCAGGGAGCTAAAGGAAATAAACAACCTTAGGTGAAGCCTAAAAAAATAGTGCATTTTGATATTAAGGTTGAACCATAGAAAGATACACGGGTAGAACAACCTCAAGAAGATACACATGTAGAAAAACTTGATGAATATGAAGGTGAAGAACAATTAGAAGAGAATCCTAAAGATGAACAATTAGAGCATCTTGTTACACCTCAAATAAGATCCACAATACAATGTAAGCCGATTGATAGGTATGGATATAGTCAATCTGATTTTCATTGTGGTTTTTGCTTTATCTTGTACTGACAATGGACCTAGATCTGTGAAAGAGGCCTTATCTTCAGATGACCATGAGTCTTGGCTAGAGGCAATGAAAGATGAAATGAAGGCTTTCGAAAAATGTGACACATGGGATCTAGTTTAGATGCTTAAGGGGAGAAAAGCCACTGGATGCAAATGGGTATTTAAAAATAAATTTAGAGAAGATGGTAAGTTGGAATGGAACAAGGCTCAGTTAGTGGCAAAAGGTTACTCATGGGTTGAGGGAGTGGATTTTGGTGAATTTTTTCTCCTGTGGCTAAAATAACTTCCATTAGATTCCTTTTATCTATCGTTGTTGCTTTTGATTTACAAGTAGAGCAAGTTGATGTTAAAACAAATTTCTTACATGGGGATCTTGATGAGGAAATATTTATGAAACAATATAATAATTTTATTGTAAAGGGACAAGAACACTTGGTTTGCAAGTTAAAAATATCTTTGTATGGTTTGAAGCAGTCACCAAGAATGTGGTATAAAAAAGTCGATGCATTTGCACTAAATCATGACTTTGTTAGAAGTGAAGAAGATCATTGTGTTTATTTCAAATTAGTTAATGATCAATTACTAGTCATTGTCCTTTATGTTGATGATATGTTATTTATTGGAAAAGATAAGGGAATGATTAGGGAGATTAAGAGTCAATTATCTGGTACATTTGATATGAAAGATTTAGGGGCTGCAAAATATATCTTGGGTATGGAAATCAACAAGGACTGGGTTAACAGAAAAATATGGTTAAGTCCAAAGAAGTATGTTAATACTATTTTGCAACACTTTTCCATGCATGATTGTATAACAGTTAGTGTTCCCTTTCCAGTTGGCACTAATCTCTCTCTAAAATGATGTCCTAAAACAGATGATGAACTTGAAGAGATGTGTAAATTTCCATATGCTAGTGTTGTAGGAAGCCTTATGTATGATAAGATCTGTACAAGACTAGATATTGCCCAAGCAGTGGGAGTTCTTAGTAGATTTATGGAAAATCCTAGTAAAGAACATTGGAATTATGTGAAAAGAGTTTTCAGATATTTATGTGGGACTTCTAATCATTGCATTTGTTATCATGGACCTAATGATATGAGTAGGGTGATTGATTTGTAGGGATTTGTTCATTCAGATTTTGCTGGTGATCTAGATTGCAGAAGACCAAAAAGTAGCTATATTTTTACTTTGTTTGGAGGAGTAGTTAGTTGGATGAGAAAAAGACAACTTAAAGTTGCATTGTCCACTACAGAAGAAGAGTACATGGATGCAACACATGTTTTTAAAGAGGCAATGTGGTTAGTAAGATTGTGTTTAGGTATTGGATTTCAGTGTAAACAAGTAAGAATAGGTTGTGACAATCAGAGTGCCATCTATTTGGCTAAAAACCCAATATATCATGCTCACACAAAGCACATATATATTCAATATCATTTTGTTTGGGAAATGGTTGAGGGTCATAGAGTCGTGTTACAGAAAGTAGACACTTTAGTGAATGTTGTAGATTCTCTTACTAAACCAGTGAGCATAGAAAAATTTATCTAGTTCAAAGAGGCCATGAGCCTTACCTCTTTTGAAGCTTGATTTGTTCATTTTCCCTTTATTCTTTATGCAAGGTGTTCGACAAGTGGGAGAATGTTGAGAAATGTCTCAACCTTGTTGTTTCTATTTTTGAATTAAAGAATTAATTGGAAAATTGTAATTATCTTTTAGTTGTCATGAAATTTGCTAAATGCAATTGTGACAACTTGCAAAGATGCTTTTTAATTGTCAAAATAGTAAAGCATGAAAAAGGGGAAAAATAAAAGAAAGCTTGCTAAAATAAAGAAAATCTTTCAAAAAGCAGATGAAATCACAAGTTAAAAGATGAAGCTTTCTATTTTCTTTGTGATTTGTGCATAAGTGGTTTTCGAAACCATTTATGATTTATGGTTTCTCTCATGACTATTTATTTAGGGTCAGTGCAAGAAATTGAGTCCACTTTTTGGCCAAAAAGTAGAAGTATTTTCCCTAATTTTTAGATTTTGCCACATTTGAGTTGAAAATTTGAAGCACTTAGAGATTGAATATTGAAAAAAGTCAATAATACAAAATATAGCCTTCGGAGTCTAGTTTCCAAATATGTGATTTATTTTAATACCCAAATAATTGAAATTGACTTTCAAAAGGGATTTCTAAAAACTACTTTTTAAAAATGTAGGTTTCAAGACCCTACCATGCACGTGTACGACCCACACTTTTTGACACAAATAAAAGTTTTTTTCAAACCCTCTTGGGAAATTATTTGTAACACACTAAAAATTGATGAGCATTCTTTTTTGTATTTTTTTTTTTTATTAGTTTTTTATGGGCCCTAATTGTCTTTCTAAAAACTCATCGTGTACAAACCACATAATTTGACCTAAACTTATCATTTTATTTTTTTTGAAATTGAAAATAATTCTATGTATATTGATGACATATAATTCAGTTTTTTTTAAAACGTAAAAACAAAAAGTTTATTAAATAAACAAGATAAAATGATATTTCAAGTTAATGGACTAGATTGAGTACAAATTAATTGAAAAATAGAAAAAATAATCAAATCTTTAAAAAAATTACACATTCAAAATCTACACTATGTAATATAAAATGGGTTTTATTTTTGCTAAAAAAATCTATGATAATGGGTGTCAAACATATGCCAAAAGTCAATATTTCACTATGTAATTGATACAACCTTGTACTTGCAGGTCTAAGGCTAAGGGTTGGGCATTGCATGCCATTCCTAAACAAAAACCCGATGCACATGGTGGGTTCTATTTTCAAAATTTAAGAAATAGGCCCCCGTTATGTTTCTAAACGGGGCCCTGTTATGGTCTGGGGCCTATTTTTTTTTGCCTCGAGTCCCTGAAGCATAACGAGGGCCTGTTTATAAAATAACAGGGCCCCGTTCCTAGTGGCATGCTTTCCAACATGCACACTTCCCCTTAAGTGGGATTAAACTTTGTTTACTTACCCTTTAGTGCTTGAGTTGAAAGAAATAAATGTTACTCACAAAAGCAAAGAAGTGTTGCAGAATTTCAAAGAGAGAAGTTGTATTGATGTAACTCTTTTGAAGAATTAATACAAGAGTTGGGTCTCTTTGTGGTGGAGTTTTTTTTTCAAAGGGCTTCTCCACATAAATTTTTGTGTTATGGTTTGCATTATTTTGTTATCCATTACCATCTGAATTTTATTGTTATCTATTAGTTTGGTTACATAAAATTATCACCATACTTTCATTGTATGTTTTATCTTATTTTTCAACACATCGAATTTGGTCCTTTTGGAATGGCTTCAACACTTGCTATCTTTTTCACCTTTGATAATAGCTTACATACTTGCATGATCCTCCTGCATTTTCAAATCTTAAAACTTGATTTTGTTCTACAAAACACCATCAAACTTCTTTATACCCTAGATTGTCCTGCTTTGATACCACATGTTGGAAATACGGGAGTAATAGGAAAAAAATAGTCTTAAAATATTATATTAGTAGAATAAAAATACTACAAATGATTGAACTTCAACTCGTACATTTTGGACCCATTACAACCTTTTATAGACTCATTGTTTACATGCACAGACAACTCTACAACTTGCATCTTTCTCATAGTTGTGCGGAGCTAGACTCCTAAAAGAGACTACATACAAAGTAAAAATTCAAGAATTATATAGATCAAATGAATAGTTGTGGAGGAGAGAGAAAAAATAAAATAATATTATCCAAATAAACCACAATCTGTGTGAAATGTGTAGTTGGGAAGGTTGATAGGTTGAATGATATCAAATCAAATCTTACCAAAATTTGCCTTCATTGCTTGTCTTCAATGCTAAGAGATATGATGTGCGTATGGAGGATTTGAGACAAGATAGGTTAGGTGGCAAGGTAGTTGTGATTATTTCCAACATCTTTTTCTTGACTTCTCATACAAAGATCGATATAGATTCATTATTTTATTAAATTTACATGCCTCACTAAGGAGCTCAAAATGGCATGCTTTGAAGCGGTGTAGTAATATGGAGCAATTTCATTCATTATTTGAACTAAGCTCCCTATTTTATTTTTGGCAACATCTTTTAAGAGGGATAATTACCCTCACCATGTAATCTATGACATGCACTAACCCCCCCATTATTTCTTTTATTTTTTTTAAAGGTAAGTGCTATCAGTTATGGGGATAGCACCCTATATTAATAAAGAAAAATGAGTACATAATTATGGTATCACATATCCAAAATCCCTTCACCTAGGGAAGGGCATAGCTACATGGTAATGATATCACATATCAAAAATACTATGCCTAGGGAAAGAGAAAATCTACATGCCAACCTATTCTATCCGACCAACATAGACCTAAATCTGAATTCTTAGCTTTGTCTAATAAAGTGGAGGATATCCATTACTACCTCCCCAATGCTAAGGAGATTGTCAGTTGAACCCTAGGATAACCACCAATCCTCAAACTCCAAAAGCCTCATGAAATTGTTGAGGTTGTCACTCAACACACTAGCTTTGAATGTGCGCCAAGCCTCTCTCGCAAACCAGGCTCTCCTTCTCTGCTCAGCTCCATGAGCCTCCTCTGCAAGACCCTCCCCCCCCTCATCGTGATCAGATTCTGGCATTTTGTCAAACCTGCGTCCTCTTCATCATCGACCTCCTCCCACGCCTCACTAACTGCCTTTGTCACCTTGGTCTCTTCACCATCTGATTCCTCTTGACTACTTTCCAATGAGTCCTTTGTGTCTGATGTGGAAGAGGAGCTCTCTTTAGGTTCGAAATACAACTTTGGGATGCTCTCCCTAGCTCCTTCCCTTAGTTCAAAAATAGCATCTGCTACAACATGGATGGTCACTGGGTTCACGAAGCCTTGCATCAAACCGACACCTTCCACCCACGACTCCAAGATATCCACAATGGGAGTGATTACCGCTCCATAGACAAGACCATCACACCAATGGCAATCCAAGTTCAAGGAGCAGTCCACCAAGGAGATGACTGCCCCACAAATTTCTTCCTCTAATACAAACAGATTTAAACATTTTCGCTCTAGGGAATTACCACAGTTAACGCAGCTCAGACCCACAAAAGGTGTCATTTTTGCAAACCATGTTAATTGTCTCCCTTTTGTCCCTCCTTAAAAAGGATGCCAACCACTGGAACCTTCTGGACCCTGTTACCAAAGAGATCATGTGGTATCTGAAATCTATTCATTAACCTGCAAACTCTGGCTTCTTACTACTAGAGGAGCGGCTAGCCTGTACCCTTCACCACCACTCTCTAAATGGTGGCCCACGAGGAACCGGATCACAGAAATATTTTCCTTTTAATCATACTACCATGCCACCTATGTTCCAGCTTGTGAAAGGCATTTACATACTTAGTCTATCCAATCCCTGTACGATGCTTAACCCCCCCATCATTTTATATTCATTACATGCTTGAATTTATTCACATCTTACTCCTCCATGCTCTTTATCTATAAAGTGATGGTTTCCACATTATTGACCACCATGTTCCATTTTTTTTGCTTTTTTCTCCACCAAGTCTATGGCTTGTCCTTGTATATAATAGTAGCCATAGAATTTTAATGACTACAGGTTTACTCTATCACCTTCCAGCTCGTGAAAGGCATTTGCATACTTAGTCTATCCAATCCCCTATGATGCTTAACCCCCCCATCATTTTATATTCATTACATGCTTGAATTTATTCATGTCTTACTCCCCCATGCTCTTTATCTATAAAATGATGGTTTCCACATTATTGACCACCATGTTCAATTTTTTGTGCTTTTTTCTCCACCAAGTCTATGGCTTGCCCTTGTATATAATAGTAGCCATAGGATTTTAATGACTACAGGTTTACTCTATCACCTTTGATGTCTTAATCCATGAAAAGTTAATTTTATTAGCACTAGTTGCATGAAAACTATCATTAGTTCATGATATGCACTAATTAAATGGAACACACTTAATACTAAGGAATACATTTATAATTTATTTAAATAAGATTAATTTGTCTTTTGTGTTAAGCTAGAGTAAATTTGTGTTCATTCTATCGAATTTCTTTAATATTATATTACAAAATTGCTTTTAATGAAAGGAATCCTTCTTCAATAAAGCTATGATTGGTGGTTCTATGTGACCATACTTCTTCACAAAGATTCTATAGTATATAGTCAACACTAAGAAACCCCTCGATTTCTTAGTGTTTCAATAATCATACCATTCTATAATATTTATAGTTTTGTAAGGATCCATCTATTAGTACCTCAAAATTATAGAGAAATTTTGAATGCATATGTTGAAAAAGTCAATTATATCACTCAGAATCACATTTGCAAAATCTACCCCAAAGGCCTACTTTAGAGGAACATAATTTGAAACTATATAAATTTCATGTAAAACCACTTGGCGAGCATGTTAACCTACTATCAGTGAGTCCATTTATCCATTTGTGGCCCCACATAGTCAAATGTGATATGTTTCCAAAGCAGCAAGTTTTAGGGTTTTGAAATAATTTTACAATCTGCATATAACATGTCTCTCAAATAGCCATCTTCAAATCTTAATATCTCTGTTCTTAGTGTCTTTCAATCCAATCCAATTATTTTTTATTATAGAAAAAAATAAGTTTTGAAGGGATCTGAAACCCTTTACAAGAGGTCATAACTAGAATAAGACATGAAAAGCATAACAATTAAACAAAATGCTGCCAAAAGATAAAAAGAGATACAACGGTAGCCCAACACCAACAAAAAACCAGACAAAGACTGGAGAAAGAAAACTAAACCAAATTATTCAAAGTCTTTGCGACCTCTGCCTCCAACCGGTTCATATTCTGAGTCACTTTCTTGAAGTCCTCGATCTCCACATAAAGCTACTTTGACAAACCAATTGTTACTCCCAATCATCCCTATGAAAATATACCTTGTTTCCCATTTTCAAATCCTCACGACAAGACTTAATATATTTTCAATGAAGCTATGAGATTTCCACAATCCATCTTATATTCTTATGTATTTTTCTGGATTCAATTGTGTGTATTTTCTTCCATCAACGTTGTGAATCACACTCTGTGATTCATCATTAGGATGAAAAGAATTCCAAACATTGATGATGAATCACGGAGTGTGATTTGAAATGTTGATGGAAAAAAATACACACAATCGAATCCAGAAAAATACATAAGAATCTTTTCAATGCCCAAAGCAAATGCAACTTTTTAGGTTTTACCACTACTGTTTATAATACTTTTCAAAGCTCCAACTTTTCATGCTCTAGAATGTTTTCAGAACACTTTTTTTTCAAAACAACTTCGAAAGCCTATTTTGGTGATTAAAAATTTGAAGCTCAATAATTATATTGCAAATCCACATGGTGGAAAGCTTTTTGGTATATATGGTTGCATGCCTATGTGATTTCATGAAGAACGGGGAAGTTTTGATAGGTTTTTTAATTGTTTCCTAGGTTCTAGTACAATCTCAGGAGTCTCCAATTTTGATTTCATCAAATCCAATCTTGTTTCATATATTATTTTAAAGTTTCCAATTTTTCACTACTTGCTCCGACAAACTAGTTTACAAAGTAAGTACTTCAAATTTGCCAACTGCTAAAAAAAGGAGGAAAAAATCGTGTTTTATTTTAAATATCATGACCTCTCACAAATTTTCATGGCTCCAAGGTGTCGAGTTTGCCCTCATTGAAATTACTCTGAAATAGTGATAGAAGAATTAAAAATTTGTCAAATTGTCTATAATTGTGAAGATTATATAAAAAACATTTTAAAATGTTTTTAAAAATTGATTTTCAGAAAAAAAAAACAATTGGTGACAAATATATATAATTTCATAAAGTTTGTAGTTTTATAACTTTATGAAATTTTCATAAATGTATTACCCAGCATACCCGCATATCACTAGAGAAGAAAACGAAACTGGTACGTGGTAGAGCGGGGGACACCGCCATTCGGCAGGAGGATTAGGACATGATATGAAAAAAGTTGCGGGAGAGTGAGCAGACAACGCATGGGAACTATTTGTTAGAGTGACTCGAGGAAATTTTTTCTCATGAATGTAATAATTGCAAGGAATCCACAAAATCCAATTTGTTGAAAAGTTACAGAACCAAATCCTTTGCCCATACCCTCTCTGGCTGCGTAAAGTTGGGGGGCCTCGAACAAGGCATTAACATCCATCACACCACAGGAAAGCACCACGGTAGACGTACTTGCAAAACGTGGATGCATAGACAAAGCATGCCAACCATTGACAAAATTGTCTCAGTGAATGTAATTATTGCAGATTTGCAGAAATTGGATCTATTGGAAAGGCGGTAGAAACTTAAAAGAAAATAATGTCAGTGGGCATGATAAGGAATGCAATTCAATAATCTTAGTTGGCATTATCCCACCTGTAGCATAATGAAACAGGTTCGGCTTAACCAGCATTGGCAGCTCGTATTCTGGTTTCAAAACAGATATTTCGTACAGTCTGATAGTAACGTGTTAGTCAATCATAACTGTTCATTGCAAAATCAACGTATAAAACGTGCGAATACACGAATCCCACTAAAATCCGTAGAGCTTTTGGTTCACCGTTCCCGTTGGCAGATGTTAGTCGTTCCCATCCAAATAGTGATGCCATTAACGTTGCAATTCAAAAAAAATCCCCTGTTGAACCGAACACTTTCCATCTGCCAGCGTACTTCTAGCCTGTCCCAAAACGGTAGATATGTGTAGGTTTTAAAAAAAACAGAGTACTGCTACAGCAAAGAGAATAAACACAAAAAAAACAGAGGAATGTTTAAACACACAATAATATTTTTAATCATTACATAATCAAGAGCTGAGCTCAATAGAAATCAGATTTGACACATTACATTAAAAGCATAAGCATATTCCTTTATAAAGACTACATACTCTAAAAATAGAGGCTAAACTGCAGTGCCCTGTTCCATTCATTCAGCATGAACAAAAAATAAAACTGACTTTTCAGCTTAAAATCCTTCCTAAAAATATCATCACTGAATTTATCAGATGTTGTAGCTGCGATTGCCCTGGTGAACATGTACGCAAAATGTGTAAAACTGTTCGATAGATTCCCCTGATGCAGAATATGCAAAATCTGGAAGCATAGATAGGGTATTTGAACTGTTTGACAGAATGCCTAAACGAGCATCGTCCTCTTGGTTAAAGGATATTAATAAAATGGATTTGCTCTGAAGGCTTTACAATCTTCCAACCATATGCAATCGTCAGGTGTAAGAGTCAGACTCTACAACCATGGTCGGCACCCTCCTAGCCTGTGCCTAATGGGAGCTTTGGCACAGGGAATTGATATCTATCAAAGCATAACGAATAGAGGAATTTTCTCAAAGGCAGTTGCAACTATTCTGGTAGACATGTATGCAAAATGTAATTACATATTTAAGTTCTAGAGTAATTTTCATAGCGCAAGTAATTGTAGCTACAGTTCACCATAAAAATTAGTGAAATAATATTTTGTAATTGGTTTTATGTGTGAGACTTGTGATGATATTAAATTATGACCGTCTATGTCTACATGGGAGTTCTCAATATGGTGGTTGTGTGAACGTGTCATTGTAAGTTTATGAATTCATGAGTTTCGTGTCTAAGTTGGGATTCTTGTGGACGAATTTGATATAATATGCATGTGATTCGATGATAAGGGAGACTCTACAAACTAAAGTGTTGATCATCTTACAAGCCTCAAGACAGTTGTACAATTGTCATTTTACACAGAGAATTTTTCTATGGTCATTCATCCATAAAATAACACATTGATTATTTTGGTGGTTATTTAGGACCAATGTACCTCCAAGACCAACAAAATGGATAGCCTTATAGACATATGATGTTCTTACATGTCAATATCCAAGATTATGATAGATATTGATGATGGAGATTGAACCACATAGACTAAATAAACATAAAAGGTATGTCTTGAATAGTCATGATTACCACTATGGAGACTATGTATATTGGATAGGACACGTGGCATGAGTACATTAGGCCATAGTAATGACATTAAGCTCATCACCACCACAAGTGATGTTTGGTTAGTGGAGAATTGCATTTGAATCTATATTGGGCATCTGCACTTGTAGGGTAAACTAATTTTAACCCACTAGGATGATATCAACACTTGGACATGAAGCACTCATGAATAAACCACATGTCACCAAAGATATTAAATCATAACCATAGATCGTGCAACCACATATATTTGACTTGAGAACGATACTAAAACAAAGGTTATACCAAACCATAGGAGAACACTATAAACACAAAAATGGAAAAATGAAAGATAGGCCATCACTTGCATAAATTATAAAAATATATGTAGTTGGAAAAATTGTAGCATGCAGATCAACAAAACCCTAGAACAAGTTTTTGGCAAGCTTGTATTTTTAGTATACATGGAAAAAGGGTTCTTTTTTCTACAAAAAGAACTAAATCACATGTGATTATCATGTGTGTGTATACAATTATCCATGTAAATGGGCTTGGCCAAAGTGATGTACATTGTTACAATGGTGATAAAAAAATTAAGTTGTCAAAGATAATAAATATTATATTTAACAATTAGTAACGAAAACTATCCCTTTCTCTTAAGAATATAAGAGTAGGAAATCTAATGTTAAAACATATGAATGCAAATGTATCAATTTGCATTATCTAGTAAAATTATCTAGTTTTTTATATTGGGATTATTTTCTTTTATATAACAAATGAATATATATTTATAAAATATAAGATATGAAGTCCTCTTCATAGAAGATATGAAATGAAAATAATTTCTTCCCTTTAAGCATGGGAAAATTTTAGAAATTGATAAAAAAAAATCTAAGTGATACAAAGTACTATATTGTTTCAAAGAATAGGTGAAATTTGCAAAACTTGTCCTGATGCCACAATACTACCATTGGTAGATCATAACTCATAAACTTAGCCTATGTAAATTTGGACTCATACTTATTAGATTATAACTTAAGAATAGGATTCAACAAAACACGTTTTTTTTATTATAGATTCATTTTATATATATATATATATATAGATTAAATATAAGTTGTTCTTTTTTACTCTAATATTCATTAAACTGTTAAAAAATATTAGTTTACAAAATATTTAAGTATGTTAATGGATCTTCATAAGAAATTTAGAATAAGAAAACTTCTTAGATGGAATTAAATCAATTATATTGTAGACAATATATAGTGTTGACTCAGAATCCAAATGGTCCTTGACGGCTTCTGAGGAGACTGCCCATCTTCCTCCTAAATAGGAGATTCTTGAACATAAAAAGAGCCCCACTAATTTTAAATCCACTGTCTTAAAGTTGGAAGAGAATATGGAATAGCAAGAATTGGTTATCAAATGGCTTCTTTCATAGTTTGATGCGGCTACTAGGAAAATTAATAAACTCAAGGCAGTGGTAGAGGCAACAACTAGCGCGGATAAATGGGTCATGGACTCAATGGATGAGCGTGTCTGGAAAGCGGCAAGAAATATGGATGAGAAGTTGGAAAATTGGGAGAAGCTGGAAGAGAAGATTAAGGAGCTCTTTGAAAAGGTATTGCAAAAGAACAAAGATAAGAGGATTTTGCATTTAAAGGAAAAAATAGGATAACTGAAAAGAAAAATTAACGAGATGTATAATCTGTTACCCCCATATTTTTGCTCATGCCGAAAGTCTCACAATCAGCTAAAAATTAGTTATTGCTTGCTGAAGTTTTTGTGGCCAAACTCCATATTAGCTTAGATATTTTAATTCTTTAATATTCGAGTTACCCATATGTCCAAACAATTAAATTTCAAGTCTTTTGTCTCTTATGCCAAAATTATTTCTGGGTTATGCTCTACTTGGCTCATTTATTCAACGGTTAAAATTTCAAAAGAAACGGAGCTTTCACTAAAAAGTTATGAAGGTTTTTCTATGGCAGCCCAAAGGAACAATTATCATTGAACTTGAACCTTGAACCTCCTTAGGTTCAAGCAATTCAAAAGGTTCAAGGTTCAACGTGCAGCCAAATATGAAAACAAAGTGATAAAGAAAATATAATATGAGTGCAGTTTGTGTTTTTGAACCTTTCGATTGAACCCCGCAGGTTCAAGGTTCAAAAACTTCAAAAACTTCAAAGTTCAAATTTCGGGTTCATTGTAATTTTTGGACTTTGAACTTGAACTTTGAACCTTCCTTGGTTTAAGCCTGCAGGTTCAAGCGCATAGGTTCAAGGTTCAAGGTTCAAGGTTCGATTTCAAAAGTTCAAATTCAGAATTCAAAGATTCATCAAATGCAGGTTCAAAGTGTGTGAGTTCCAGATATAAAAAAAAAAAAAAGTTCAAAAATCCAATAACATTGGCATGGCTAATGTTTGTAATTTTCAAAGTAATTTGGAACCACATACTTTTTGAGATGGAAAAATGGAGGCTAGGTGCAAGGGGAATAACTTTCAATTGAACCGTTGGATCACGTCGAAAGTTTAATATGTTTTAGAAAACCTATTTTTCTAAATTTTCACCAGAGCGATTTGAAACATATGGTCGGGTTAAAAAGATATTTATCTCTGAGTACGGGTCTATCAAACATTTCAAGATTAAAGATTTGAAGCAAAATAAATAAAAAAGTTGTTGGAAGATGAGGATAAAGGAAAAGATTAATTAATAATCTTTTCAAGAATTAGTTATTGATAACTGATATTCTTAGCTATATATATGTAATGAAAGAAAAGAGAGAGGGTTCTGAAACTTTGATTTTGGAAACAATAGAAGAGTATTTTTTTAAGAATTATGGGAAGTGTAAACGATAGCAGACTATTTTACTTGTTAATTTCAGTGAAATACTCCATATTTGAATGGAATGGAATTTCTGATATAGCTTCTGAAACCTGTGCGTTTCAATATATAAAATATTTTTGTTGGGATATTTATATGTTCATGTATTGGATTCCTTTCTCTGATTTTTATCTAATATCAAGTCTGTGAATCAATCTAATGAATGAAATTAGCTGAAAGCATTTGAATATTCTGATTCCCCTTGTCCTGTGAGGCATGAGCGAGTATCAATCAGAGTTCAAATATTTTAATCACTTTATAGAGGTTAATCGTTATTTGAAGTTTAATGTTTTGTTATACGTTCCAATAATCATTGTGAGGCGTTCATTTTGTGTTGACAAGTGAATGTTAAAGCCTTTTTTTGCTTTCTGGTTAAAAGTGAATTATATGATAAAATTTGGTCAAAATTCATTGTAAATCTTGTAAAGAGGGAGCTATACCTCTCAATTCAGAGGAAGATTATCAATTCAATGATAATCTATCCAACTATTGGTGCTCTTTGTCCTTTATCTCGGGGCATTTTGGAGTTAATATGTGTATGTATTTGTTGAAGGACAAATCTGTTCACTAACAGATTTTTGGCGACTCTGCTAGGGAATCAGAATCAAAGATCAGTGCATTTTGTTTCCTCAGTTTTTTAGATTTATCTCTGTGTGTGCAGGATTGGCGACTCTGTTAAATCATCATGCAAAATCAAAAGGTTGCAAAAATGGGGAAAAGACCAAATCCCACCATCTTGGAAATTCTTGAGATGGATGATAAAGTGTTGCATGACTTTTGGGATCGTTGCAAAGAAAGTATCACTGAAGTTGTAAAAACAAAGAAAAGTATGGAAGATGACCATGTATCTGCACTTTTATGGGTGAGCCTATGCAGTCGGTTTCACAAGTTGAAAGAGCTGGAAGAAAGAACAAATTTGTTGCAAGCACATGAAGAGAGAATATCACAACTTAAAGAGGAATTAAGAGTTGATGATGAAGATGCTCTAGCTATTCCATTTTCTTTTCATTCTTACAACTACCCAGTCTTGAGTGAGCAAGAAATCCAAGGAGTAACGATTCAGCCTCGTGAAGATTTAATAAATGATCAAGACAACATTGGAGGACTTATGAGCTTGAATGAAAAAGATTCGTTGAAATCTTTTTCCTCTCCAAAAGTAGAAAGTTCCAGTTTTGAAATTATTGAAAATTAGCTTATCCCAGCAAGTTTTAAAGAAGAAAGTTTTCAAGTCAACACAGCCAGAATATGCAGCCTTCAATTTTATAGAAGAAGATGGTAAGAATGATTCTTTGCAAGATTTTAGTGAATCTATTCTCGAGTCATTTCACTTTTCAGATGCAATGATATTACTTGAGGATTTATCTAGTGAGGCTTGTGTTAGAAATACAATAAAACCTTTCTCTATTGAATATTTTTCTGAAAATGTCAAAGAAAAAGAAGCTTTTGAAAATAATCTAGAGCAAAAAACCAACCAAGTTGTTAAAGTGGTGCAGGTTTCAGAATTTTTGGAGGTTTTGAAAGACATTTCTTTCTGTGAAGAGGAAGTCATATGTCAGTTTTTGTCATCCATTGAAGGAGAAGACTCTTTTACAATCAGCTCAAGTATTGATGCATTTTAGACTTTGGCTGTGGATAGGGAGTTTTCAAAGTTGATTGCAGTAAAAAAAGATAAAGTTTTTTCAGCTAGTGTAGATCCTATGCTTGATGAAGTCTTTTTTTATTCCAAGCTCAATATAAATGCTGAAAATCCTTTCAAGAGTGGTGGTTTTAATAGTAAAAATTCTAAAGATGATGCAGCCATTTCTTCAGAAACCTCTGACTGTTATTATTTGCAATCAAAAATAGAAAAATGCTTGAATAGTACCATGCAGACAGTTCAAGAAAATTCAGAAATTTATGATGAAAGGTGGCTTTTTGAAGATTAGCATATATACAGGTTTTTTTTGCACATCAATGATTTGAGAGTTAGCATTGAAGCAGTCGCCAGAGGGTCATTATTCTTAGCTACATTTCATGGTCACAATTCATTGCTGAGGAAAGGCTCATATTTTTCCCAACCAGTTAACGGATTCGCATGAGCAGCATGGAGTTTCCATGTGGTAAAGGGATTTCCCACCTCTGTACATATTTGTAAATAAATTTTTGGTGTGATCTAGGTGTAGCTTGTCTTAGTTTTTCAGCCTTGGTTTAGTGTGGGTTTTGGCTTGTTAGTTTTGTCTTGTTGCCTCTTCCACCCTCTCTCTAAGCAACTCCCCATGCTCTATTTCTCCTTGACACTGTTACCTAATGGATGCTAGGCATTAATCTCTCCCAGAGACATTCTGGATTCTCCTAGTCCTTTACAGTCCCAGTCCCCAATCAAAGCCAATGTTACCCCCATATTTTTGCTCATGCCTAAAGTCTCACAATCAGCTAAAAATTAGTTATTGTTTGCTGAAGTTTTTGTGGCCAAACTCCATATCAGCTTAGATATTTTAATTATTTAATATTCGAGTTACCCATATCTCCAAACAATTAAATTTCAAGTCTTTTGTCTCTTATGCCAAAATTATTTCTGCATTATGCTCTACCTGGCTCATTTATTCTACGGTGAAAATTTCACAAGAAACGGAGTTTTCTCTAAAAAGTTATGAAGGTTTTTCTATGGCAACACAAAGGAACAATTATCATTGAACTTGGACCTTGAACCTCCTTAGGTTCAACGTTCAACGTGCAGCCAAATATGAAAACAAAGTGATAAAGAAAATATAATATGAGTGCAGTTTGTGTTTCTGAACCTTCTAATTGAACCCCTCAGGTTCAAGGTTCAAGCGGTTCAAAAAGTTCACCAACTTCAAAGTTCACATTTCGGGTTCATTGTAATTTTTGGTCTTTCAACTTGAACTTTGAACCTTCCTTGGTTCAAGCCCACAGGTTCAAGCGCGCAGGTTCAAGGTTCAAGGTTCAAGATTCGATTTCAAAAGTTCAAATTCAGAATTCAAAGATTCAATAGATGTAGGTTCAAAGTGTGTGAGTTCTAGATTTTTAAAAAAAAAAGTTCAAAAATCCAATAACATTGGCATGGCTAATGTTTGTAATTTTCAAAGTAATTTGGAACCACAGAGTTTTTGAGATGGAAAAACGGAGGCTCGGTGCAGGGGGCATAACTTTCAATTGCACCGTTGGATCGTGCCGAAATTTTAATATGTTTTAGAAAACCTATTTTTCTAAATTGTCACTGGAGCGATGTGAAAAATATGATCAAGTTAAAAGGATATTTATCTCTGAGTACGGGTCTATCAAACATTTTGAGATAAAAGATTTCAAGCAAAATAAAAAAAAGTTGTCGGAAGAAGAGGATAAAGGAAAAGATTAATTAATAATCTTTTCAAGAATCAGTTATTGATAACTGATATTCTTAGCTATATATATGTAAAGAAAGAAAAGAGAGAGGGTTCTGAAACTGTGATTTTGGAAACAATAGAAGAGTTTTTTTTTAAGAATTATGGGAAGTGTAAACGATAGCAGACTATTTTACATGTTAATTTCAGTGAAATACTCCATATTTGAATGGAATGGAATGTCTGATATAGCTTTTGAAACCTGTGCATTTGAATATATATAATATTTTTGTTGGGATATTTATATGTTCATGTATTGGAATCCTTTCTCCGATTTTTATCTAATATCAAGTCTATGAATCAATCTGATGAATGAAATTAGCTGAAAGCATTTGAATATTCTGATTCCCCTTGTCCTGTGAGGCATGAGCGAGTATCAATCAGAGTTCAAATATTTTGATCACTTTCTTTATAGGTTATTCGTCATTTGAAGTTTAATGTTTTGTTATACGTTCCGATAATCATTGTGAGGCATTCATTTTGTGTTGACAAGTGAATGTTAAAGGTTTTTTTTGCTTTCTGGTTAAAAGTGAATTATATGATAAAATTTGGTCAAAATTCATTGTAAATCTTGTAAAGAGGGAGCTATACCTCTCAATTCAGAGGAAGATTATCAATTCAATGATAATCTATCCAACTGTTGGTGCTCTTTGTCCTTTATCTCGGGCATTTGGAGTTAATATGTGTATGTATTTGTTGAAGGACAAATCTGTTCACTAACAGATTTCTGGTGACTCTGCTAGGGAATCAGAATCAAAGATCAGTGCATTTTGTTTCCTCAGTTTTTTAGATTTATCTTTGTGTGTGCAGGATTGGCGACTCTATTAAATCATCATGCAAAATCAAAAGGTTGCAAAAATGGGGAAAAGACCAAATCCCACCATCTTGGAAATTCTTGAGATGGATGATAAAGTGTTGCATGACTTTTGGGATCGCTGCAAAGAAAGTATCACTGAAGTTGTAAAAACAAAGAAATGTATGGAAGATGACCATGTATCTGCACTTTTATCGGTGAGCCTATGCCCTCGGCTTCACAAGTTGAAAGAGCTGGAAGAAAGAACAAATTTGCTGCAAGCACATGAAAAGAGAATATCACAACTTAAAGAGGAATTAAGAGTTGATGATGAAGATGCTCTAGCTATTCCATTTTCTTTTCATTCTTACAACTATCCAGTCTTGAGTGAGCAAGAAATCCAAGGAGTAACGATTCAGCCTCATGAAGATTTAATAAATGATCAAGACAACATTGGAGGACTTATGAGCTTGAATGAAAAAGATTCGTTGAAATATTTTTCCTCTCCAAAAGTAGAAAGTTCAAGTTTTGAAATTATTGAAAATTAGCTTATCCTAGCAAGTTTTAAAGAAGAAAGTTTTCAGGTCAACACAGCCAGAATATGCAACCTTCAATTTTATAGAAGAAGATGGTAAGAATGATTCTTTGCAAGATTTTAGTGAATCTATTCTCGAGTCATTTCACTTTTCAGATGCAATGATATTACTTGAAGATTTATCTAGTGAGGCTTGTGTTAGAAATAAAATAAAACCTTTCTCTATTGAATATTTTTCTGAAAATGTCAAAGAAAAAGAAGCTTTTGAAAATAATCTAGAGCAAAAAAGCAACCAAGTTGTTAAAGTGGTGCAGTTTTCAGAATTTTTGGAGGTTTTGAAAGACATTTCTTTCTGTGAAGAGGAAGTCATATGTCAATTTTTGTCATCCATTGAAGGAGAAGACTCTTTTACAATCAACTCAAGTATTGATGCATTTTAGGCTTTGGCTGTGGATAGGGAGTTTTCAAAGTTGATTGCAGTAAAAAAGATAAAGTTTTTTCAGCTAGTGTAGATCCTATGCTTGATGAAGTCTTTTTTTATTCCAAGCTCAATATAAATGCTAAAAATCCTTTCAAGAGTGGTGATTTTAATAATAAAAATTCTGAAGATGATGCAGCCTTTCCTTCAGAAACCTCTAACTGTTATTATTTGCAATCAAAAATAGAAAAATGCTTGAATAGTACCATGCAGACAGTTCAAGAAAATTCAGAAATTTATGATGTAAGGTGGCTTTTTGAAGATTAGCATATATACAAGTTTTTTTTGCACATCAATGATTTGAGAGTTAGCATTGAAGCAGTCGCCAGAGGGTCATTATTCTTAGCTACATTTCATGGTCACAATTCATTGCTGAGGAAAGGCTCATATTTTTCCCAGCAAGTTAATGGATTCGCATGAGCAGCATGGAGTTTCCATGTGGTAAAGGGATTTCCCACCTCTGTACATATTTGTAAATAAATTTTTGGTGTGATCTAGGTGTAGCTTGTCTTAGTTTTTCAGCCTTGGTTTAGTGTGGGTTTTGGCTTGTTAGTTTTGTCTTGTTGCCTCTTCCACCCTCTCTCTAAGCAGCTCCCCATGCTCTGTTTCTCCTTGACTCTGTTACCTAATGGATTCTAGGCACTAATCTCTCCCAGAGACATTCTGGATTCTCTTAGTCCTTTACAGTCTTGGTCCCCAATCAGAGCCAATGTTACCCCCATATTTTTGCTCGTGCCTAAAGTCTCACAATCAGCTAAAAATTAGTTATTGTTTGCTGAAGGTTTTGTAGCCAAACTCCATATCAGCTTAGATATTTTAATTCTTTAATATTCGAGTTACCCATATGTCCAAACAATTAAATTTCAAGTCTTTTCTCTCTTATGCCAAAATTATTTCTGGGTTATGCTCTGCTTGGATCATTTATTCTAAGGTTAAAATTTTACAAGAAACAGAGTTTTCACTAAAAAGTTATGAAGGTTTTTCTCTGGTAACCCAAAGGAACAATTATCATTGAACTTGAACCTTGAACCTCCTTAGGTTCAACGTTCAACGTGCAGCCAAATATGAAAACAAAGTGATAAAGAAAATATAATATGAGTGCAGTTTGTGTTTCTAAACCTTCTGATTGAACCCCGCAGGTTCAAGGTTCAAACGGTTCAAAAAGTTCAAAAATTTCAAAGTTCAAATTTCGGGTTCATTGTAATTTTTGGTCTTTGAACTTTAACTTTCAACCTTCCTTGGTTCAAGCCCGCAGGTTCAAGCGCGTAGGTTCAAGGTTCAAGGTTCAAGGTTCGATTTCAAAAGTTCAAATTCAGAATTCAAAGATTCATCAGATGCAGGTTCAAAGTGTGTGAGTTCTAGATTTAAAAAAAAAAAAGTTCAAAAATCCAATAACATTGGCATGGCTAATGTTTGTAATTTTCAAAGTAATTTGGAACAACGGATTTTTTGAGATGGAAAAATAGAGGCTCGGTGTAGGGGTCATAACTTTCAATTGAACCGTTGGATCGGGCCGAAATTTTAATATGTTTTAGAAAACCTATGTTTCTAACTTTTCACCAGAGTGATTTGAAACGTATGGTTGGTTTAAAAAGATATTTATCTCTGAGTATGGGTCTATCAAACATTTCGAGATAAAAGATTTGAAGCAAAATATAAAAAAGTTGTCGGAAGAAGAGGATAAAGGAAAAGATTAATTAATAATCTTTTCGAGAATCAGTTATTGATAACTGATATTCTTAGCTATATATATGTAATGAAAGAAAAGAGAGAGGGTTCTGAAACTGTGATTTTGGAAACAATAGAAGAGTTTTTTTTTAAGAATTATGGGAAGTGTAAACGATAGCAGACTGTTTTACTTGTTAATTTCATTGAAATACTCCATCTTTGAATGGAATGGAATTTCTGATATAGCTTTTGAAACCTGTGCGTTTGAATATATAAAATATTTTTGTTGGGATATTTATATGTTCATATATTGGATTCCTTTCTCCGATTTTTATCTAATATCAAGTCTGTGAATCAATCTGATGAATGAAATTAGCTGAAAGCATTTGAATATTCTAATTCCCCTTGTCCTGTGAGGCATGAGCGAGTATCAATCAGAGTTCAAATATTTTGATCATTTTATATAGGTTAATCGTTATCTGAAGTTTAATGTTTTGTTATACGTTCCGATAATCATTGTGAGGCATTCATTTTGTGTTGACAAGTGAATGTTAAAGCCTTTTTTTGCTTTCTGGTTAAAAGTGAATTATATGATAAAATTTGGTCAAAATTCATTGTAAATCTTGTAAAGAGGGAGCTATACCTCTCAATTCAGAGGAAGATTATCAATTCAATGATAATCTATCCAACTGTTGGTGCTCTTTGTCCTTTATCTTGGGCATTTTGGAGTTAATATGTGTATGTATTTGTTGAAGGACAAATCTTTTCACTAACAGATTTTTGGTGACTCTACTAGGGAATCAGAATCAAAGATCAGTGCATTTTGTTTTCTCAGTTTTTTAGATTTATCTCTGTGTGTGCAGGATTGGCGACTTTGTTAAATCATCATGCAAAATCAAAAGGTTGCAAAAATGGGGAAAAGACCAAAGCCCACCATCTTGGAAATTCTTGAGATGGATGATAAAGGGTATGCGCAAGCTAATGAGTCACAAATTCGCGGAAGTTTGCGCGTTGGAAAACACGCTCCGTAAAACGGGCCCCCGTTTTCAAAAAATGGGGGCCCGTTAATGGTTCGGCCTCCCGAGGCGAAAGGTCACGGGGTGCCGAAGCTAAACAAAATGGGGGCCCGTTTTTTAATAAACGGGCCCTCGTTTTTAAATTCTATTTTTACCATTTTTTTGGACAATTTTTCATTTTCACTGTGACAGTAAGTTGACAAGAAGAGATCAAAAACGGGCCCCCGTGCTGTGGTTTCCACTTCAAGCCTCCACCACTATCCCAGGTACACATTCAGTCATCTATTTTCACATTTCATAATTTTCTTATATATTTTTCTTGTTTTTTTATGTATTATTTAGTTTTTTTTTTTATTATTTTAGTTTTTTTTTATAGTAGCATATAAATAAATTATTTTTAATATTTGTAAATTCTTGATTTTGATCTAAAATATTTTTGAACAGTTAACCCTAAACCGTAATCAACAAATTTAGAAACCAAAACCAAACCTAGATAATTAACAAAACGAAATCGACACAAACAAAAAATTGAAAATGAAATGGAAACAAAAACAAAAACGTTCAAAAATGAAATTGAAATAAAACCGAACATATGTACCTAAATTGTTCTTAATCCTCATTAGGCAATACAAAAGTTACCACTAAATTAGTATAACCTTAAAAGTAATTAACATTACTCTTCAAATTTTAGATATGGAAGTTTAGGCTTAGGTTTATGCCATGTCATGGCATAAAGGTCCTATTATGGTCCTATTATGTCATGTGATGGTATAAAAGGATCAATTATGGACACAATTTTAGAGCAAAGCTAGATAAGTTACTAAAATTGGAGTTTGGTTTACATAGGTTCATAAAGGAAGCTAATATGCCAAATATATAATTCATTAATACAAAATAAAAAATATTCTTGATTTATAATGTTGATTGATAATGAGTTTTCTAAATGGGGTGCTAATTATATATACATCCGAAAGATTTGAAAAATATAATTCCCAAGAAGTATTTTGAATATCTTTAGAAGTATATTGGTATATCTAGAATGTAATTTATATTATAAAAGATTTGATATATGATTTGAAGTTGGTAGATATTTTGAGGAAGATTTATTAGATTATGTTATGATTAAGCTAATATTAGAAGAATGGTTTTAACAACATCTTTTGGTTTTAAAAGGTGCACAAGGTTTGAAGTTGAAATCATATTCGATTGTATATAATATTAAATTGTTAAGGAGCTATTTTTTTTTAAATAGTTAATTTAAGATATTAGTTGAAGCTATTTGAGAATGTGAGATAGTCCTAATGAACACACAAATTAAATTAATGAACCTAGGACAATCACAATGAACATATGATAGTCCCAATGAGCCTCAAATGATCCTAATGAATGTAGGGTAGTCTTAATGAACCTAAGAAAGTCCTAATGAGCCTAAGAAAGCCATAATGAACTTGGGACAATCCTAATGAACCTAGGATAGTCCTAATGAACCTGCGATAGTGTAAACAAGCCTAGGATAGTATAAGAAAAAATCACTACAAAAATTACCTCAATTGCGTTAAATGAATTTCCCAATAACGCACTCGCGTTTATCTTTTTTTGGTCATTTGGCTACCTTTTTTTACAACATCTTGGTGTATACGCCCATAAGAAGACCTTTTCCTCAAAAATTTCTTGGATCATGAACTCCTCATGTGCACCAAACATAAGTTGCCACTTGGAAGCTTCTAGTGCACACAATCCTTTCAATCAATCTACTCCATTGATCTCTCAAAACAATCTTAGTCTTTAATCCTCTATCCTTCATGACTATAAATAAATCATTATATGAGCTATTTTCAAGAACTCTTGTAATGCAATGTTATGTTGCCAATTTAAGCACCTTACATCCTATCTTGGTCACAAATCCATCTTGAAGCCATCAACCTTTAGCTACAACAAGAGTTTTCTTTCTGAGATACTATTGTCTTTCATCTTTTATACATTATCCTTTAACTCGATCTAAAGGTGGTACTTATGCATAGCATAATGGTTTGAAATTCATAGTTTAAGTCCTTTATTGATTTATTATGCTTGCTTGCATACACATATATTGCTAGAATTTAGCAATTCTTTATAGCTTCTATTTTAGTTTATTTATGAAAGAGTTTAAATGAAGCTATATTTAAAGTCAAAATTGTAAGATCCCCTCAATCATTGAGGTAGAATTCAAAATTGATTTCACCTCTAATTATATGAAAAATTTAATTTGTCTGTACATATCAAAATCTTTCAAAATTTTGCATATTAAACAATAAAATATTGTGATGAACAAGTCTCTAGAGTCTTAAAAACCTTTATTTTCATAAAGTGCCAACACTGCATTTTTTCCCTAAAATATTCTCTTTGATTAATACGAAATTTTAAAATGGTTGCCACTAAAAGTATTAGGTCAGTGAAAGGAATTGGGATATTTAAAAATAGGCTTGCATCACTTTTTTAGCTTCATTGAGTTGTAGTTTGTTCATTGACTTAATAATTAAGTGCTTGCAAGAATGATAGTGGAATTTAGGAATGAGGATCATATAGTATGTTAGGAATTTTATTTGGAATGTTAGTCAAAATAATATTCTAGTTGATAATTATAAATGCATGTGTAAAATATTGTTGAAATTGATTATTTTAAAAGTAAATATTGCAAGGTTAATTTTGTTTTTAATTGTTGGCATGTTGTGTTGATTTTTATGTAAGAGTTTCATTTCTTATTCAACTTTGTAAGAGAATTTGTGTATGAATTGATATCTTAAATTTTATAGAAAGATTATATATGAAAACAAATGATTGCGGAGTTTTATAATAAATGATTTATAGAAAATAATATTTTTTGAAGGTTTTGTAAACTATAATCTTGTGTAGATTTGATTATGGGAGAAATTTAATGGTGAAATATGCTTAACTCTTCAAAAGTTTTGATGTTTTGTCTTTACATGACAACCACTTAGAATATAATATGTTTTAAGTATGTCATTTATAGTCATGGGAGATTAGTTTTTTTTTAAGATTGTCTGAAGACTAATCAATGTAATATGAATTGATGGCAATTATCTCAAAACACTAGAAGGAGGATCATCTTATTTCTCACATCTTTATTGATCCTATGTATGAAATATTTTATATTGATTTTAATAGTTGATGCATTTTACAAGAAATGAATTTATTAAATTGAATATATAGTAGATTTATGATGTTTCATTGAAAGTTTTTATTAAGTTTTGTGCGCAAATTTTATATTTCAAGATTCAATAGTATGTACATGTATATTTTTTTAAGTTCAATATTATATTATATATTTCATGTGTATCTCATTCAACAACATAGAAATGTTACTATTTATAAATGTTTTTTTTTAATTTAGTAAAATAGATTCTTCTTTGACATAGAGTTGTATATAATTCATGTATATCTTTATATATGCAGGAGTTCTTTGTTATCATGGATGTCTTTGACATAGATGAACTATTAGGTGAAAATCCCCCACCACAACCCCCTCCTCCTCCTCCTCCACCACCACCACCACCACCACCACCACCACCCCCTAGATTGGATGAAATTCGTTTAAGAGAACGAATTAATGAAAACCTACAAGTGATTGAACAAAACATTGCTGCTATCCAAAATGAGCAAGTCACGCCACCCCATCTTGTAGACTTTGCAAAATCAATGCAAACTGTTGTTGAGTCAGTTAGATCTGTTGATTCTCAATTAGATCAATTTCATAGACGACGACAAGAGTTGCGTGCTTTTTATGCTGATGGTTTAACTTATAGGCAAATCATTGATTTGAAAATAACCAAAGCTCATTTATGTCCATATTTTACCAACCCAAAAACAAGAGAACCAATGCAACCTAACCAGAAAAGAATTTCAATTAGGTGGTGTGTGCATCCAGAAATGGCTAGATACTTTTGGGATAGATGGTGGATGGTTTTTGATTATCCACCACATCCTAATTATGAGGTCCCTTTTTATTTTTTGAAGAAATTATACTGTGAGTTTGTAATGAACCAAAAACCAAATTATTTTGATATTAAGTCATTCCAGGGTGTTGGTCGTGGAATGCCACAGCATAGATTAGGGGCACTGAGTAATAATCCCCTACCGGATCCACCCATAGTTCCACTTGTTGCTCCATCGATTCCTACAGATGTCCAAAATACATCATTCATTTCGACATTAGATGCTTTGACTTCCCTCAGAGGTAACCTGAGTGAGCATGCTGCTCCTCGATGGATGCCACATATGTGTTCGAGTTGTCATGAGACATGTGTAGGTCCTACTACTGCTACAGGATCTACTTTAGTTCCAGATGAGCATGATGCAACAGATGATAGTATGATGACATCTTATATGGATTTTCTTTGCTCGATTGTTCATCTTGACCAGATATATATATATATATATACATGTACACATGTCAATCTTTTTATACTTCATTAAATATAGGTATAAACTAAGTGCATCTCTTCTTTTATACAATCTAATACTTCATTAAATAAATTTTGTTTATGTAGATAAGGACTACACCTAATATTAGAGTCAATATTGCATCTACTGGAACACAACTCAGCACACCTTATGGGGTATAGTATAAATTTCTATCTAGACATTGTACTAGATCTTTTTAAGTTAATATGTTATCATCGTATACTATATAAATTTTCATGTTGATACATTGAATGCTTCTTTCTCCAGGATTCAGGTCATGAGGGACCCTCTACATCACATCGAGAAGAGGGTCTGACTATTGTGACACCATCTATGGTATGTATCTTATAATTCTTAAATTAAATATGAACTCTTACAATATTGTAACTTAACTTGAAATTATTTAGTACACATATATATGTTCACTAAATATGATTTCATTAAATGCATGTATGCAGGTGGACACTACCATTAGGATAGGTTATCCTCATAATTTTGATCAGAGCCAATTTGAATGCACATCGACATCCTTTGAGGTATTAATATGTAATACTTAATTTGATCTTATTTTGACTCTTAATTTAAGATTTAATTGGACACTTTGAATTTGACCTTGTACAGGAGTTAGCTAGCACTACATTTGGTGTTGATACTACACAAGATACTGCTAGAGGAGATACTGCTAGAGGATCTGATGAGCATATGGTAAGTTTGTAACTTAATTTATGAATTCTACTATATTTGATAAATGATTCTTTTAATAGTTAATTTCAAGTAATATTTTAATATTATTTTTTTATTGTACAGCATGAGATAGGTGGATCTGGACCACGTCCTGGGGACAAGAGAGATACTGCTAGAGGATCTGATGAGCATATGGTAAGTTTGTAACTTAATTTACGAATTCTACTATATTTGATAAATGATTCTTTTAATAGTTAATTTCAAGTAATATTTTAATATTATTTTTTTATTGTACAGCATGAGACAGGTGGATCTAGATCACGTCCCGGGGACAAGAGAGATACTGCTAGAGGATTTGATGAGCATATGGTAAGTTTGTAACTTAATTTACGAATTCTACTATATTTGATAAATGATTATTTTAATAGTTAATTTCAAGTAATATTTTAATATTATTTTTTTATTGTACAGCATGAGACAGGTGGATCTGGACCACGTCCCGGGGACAAGAGACCACGAGATGTTATTGATGATAGCACTTAGATTTTACTGTTTATTTGGCTTTGATATGTACTTTTTTATGGACTTTACACATTTGTTTACACATGCACATACTTTATATATATGGATAGTTGCATAATAGGATTAGATCATATATATTTTGTGCATACTTTATATATTTTGTACACATTAGATATTATGTGGAGTGAACATCATGTTACCATCTAGACATATATATGGATTAGATATTATATGGATTATGTGGACTTGAAATTTTACTGTTTATTTGGCTCTGATATGTACTATTTTACGGGCTTTACATATTTGTTTACACGTGCACACACATACTTTATATATATGGATAGTTTCATAATAGGATTAGACCATATATATTATGTGCATACTTTATGTGTATTGTGCCCATTAGATATTATGTGGACTTGAAATTATGTGCACATTAGATCATATATATTGACTTGAAATTATGTGGACTTGAAATTATGTGCACATTAGATCATATATATTGACTTGAAATTATGTGGACTTGAAATTTTGTGCATACTTTATATATTATGTGGACTTGAAATTTTATTTATGGAAGTTGTGCTTAAACAACTTTATAGGCATAATGTGGACTTGTAATTTTATTTTTGGAATTTCATTTAAATAGTTCTTGTGATTAGATAAACTAAATGTGCATACATCATGAACTAAGTATTGAAACATATCTTATAATTATAACATATTCTAAATTAAAAAGTATCATTTAACAAATATAATGAATAGAACTTGATTAAAACATAATTATCTCATTCATAAATTTGACCAATAGTCTCTCATTTAGGTATATTGTACACAAAATGTAATCAAGAAGACATATCTAAAATAAAATAAACAGTCTATTTAAATAACTTTGTTTTCATTGATGCCTTTTACTTGTGGTAGACCTGAAACAAAATTTTACTAGATTCATTCCGTTATACCATCTGCATCCTCTCTCTTTTGCAAAGCATCTATAATTGTCTCGTGCTCTTCCATAGAGAGAGTCCATAATTGTTTATTAGCAGGCCTGCCACGATATCTATCCAATTTTATATTAGTTGCCACTACCAAATGCGAGTAATGTATAATCTTCTTCTCTAATTCATAATCTTCAAATGCGGGCAATCCATTCTTTCTTGTTAGATATTTGCATAGCCAAGTGCCAACAACAACCACAGATCCTGTTGGATAGTCATAACCATCATCATCTACTCGAGGAGTAGTTAGCTTATGTTTTGGCTCTACACATCGAGCCAACCAATACTCTATCCCCTCTTCATTGTCCTCTGGTGCAACAATAGCATAGACATGTCCTGTGCACAAAACAATTTTATTTTAATATTTAATGAGAAATAAAAACAAAAATATACACTGTAAGATTTCATAAATTTATGTACTATTTAATAAATCAAAACAAATTTCAAAAATAATTTTACCTTGTTGTATAAGATCTGAAATGCAATCATAGTCATTTGATACAAACATTTGATCCATATCTTCATCAGTTCTTTCATGCGGATCATTTGCATCTATGGGTGTCAATGATCTTTGTTGCCATTCTTCAACCCATTCTTTATTCTCACAAAATTCCCAATCTCCGGAAACACAAAATTGACAAAAGCAAGCAAGTTGCCTTGTGAATATAGTCCATGTGTTTGAATTAGAACTCTTAAACGAATGCCATTTAGCTGATCCAATGATGGTATTACAATCATGTCGAATAGGAATACTATCTTCCTCTATCAACCAGAAGAAACGTCGAATTGCAAAGTTTTCAGTTGATCCTTTTGACAACTTTGAAATGCACCAATCTACAACTGCACGAGCATCTCTGAATTTCACTGCATCCTCGAATTTCAATTGTTCTCTAGCAAGAGCTCTTTTTATATAGGCACTAGCTCCATCGTGTTCCCCCTTACCATGTCCCGCTTCAAAAAAACTCCATAAATGTTGGACATTGGTTATCTTGTGAACTTTGCATAGCCAATAAAACATTCTTGCATTTTTGAATTGTCCAGTGCAGTTATCTGACCATATCATATGTTGTTTCATGTCAATTTCTCTTTCCTTAAGATTATCATAAAATACCTCGAAGCAATGTTGGACAAACTCTGAAGAGTGTAATCGATTATCGCTAACATAGAAATGATACTCCCTCAAAAATTTTCTGTTATCTTCTGTATTGTCATGGTCATGTCTATATATAATGTGCACAAATATGGCCACTTGCACTGAGTTGTAGTATTGTGATTGAGTTTCCTCTTGTGGTTTTAGAGTATAGTTTTCTGCAAAATCCACAACTGATACTATTGTTCCAATTGGAAATGTGTTCTTGCATATGCGAAATTGTCCATCAAGCCATCGGGCATGTTGGGAATCTTTCACATATTTTGGAACAATATGAGTTTTAAACTCACTGATAAATGCATTCACACTATTCTGTTCTGTAATCAATTCTAAATGTTTCCCCATCTTTCCATCCTTTAGAGGGTATTCTATATTTTTAAATCTCCTAACATCAACCATTTTTTGTCCAAACTCAAATGAAACATGTAGACGTATAAAAATGACCACATTCCTAAATGAATATTTTATGTTCATTTCTCTATTTAATTAAATCCAATTTAATTAAATTATCCACATTCCTCTATTTTATTAAGTAAATTACTCAATTTATTTAAATAAAATTCACTATACCCATTTAATGAATAAATCATTTTATTCAATTAAATCCCTTCTATCCACTTTTAATTAAATTCAAATTTAATTAAATAGTTATCCTAAATTGAATAAATCCAATTTATTTAATTTCCCCAAATTGCAACCAAATTGAATGAAAATTACTTTATTTCAATTAAATCCTATTATCCCCCCCCATCCACTTGCAAAATCCCAAACCCCTTTCTAATCCCTTCTAGAATCTTCTAATCGCTTCTAATTAACCTAACCCCTCCTCTAAACTTTGTCACATCCCTAAGCAAAGGGAAGTCACTTCTCAAAAACCTTAAAGTCTTTGATAACCATTAAAGGTTTTCAACCTTCAACCACCAAAACCTTTAAAGTCTTTGAAAACCATTGAAGGCTTCCAACCTTCAACCACTTAATCCCCAAAGTCTCCAATAACCATTAATGGTTAATTCAAACCCTCCCACATGGTTAAAACATTTGTTTTGACTCAACCTCTACCCAACCCAAAGGTCTCATCAGGCCATTAATGCTTTGACCATGATTATCTCTTAATCATTTGCACAAAGGTTTATCCTTGGATTAACTCTTAATCCAGTGGGTAAGCCTAACTTAGACTTGACCCTTAGCCTTTAGATAACCATGAGGTCTTCTCAGGCCTTTAATGCCTCCAACCTCTTCTCTTAACCCAATCCTATGTTGACACTTGTCACCATTTCATTGGTACCAATTGTGCACATGGATCCCCAACTTTCAAACTTGACCCTTGATTAAACCTTTCAATCTTGACCATCCATTGCCCTATTTGTGCTATAAATAGAGCTCTCATTCCTCTATTCTTAACAATCATCCTTCAAATTTGTAGCATCACACTTATGCTCAAATATATTCAAGCTTTCATTTCATATATGCTCATCATTTAGCCTCTCTTTAAATCAGGAAATAGACTAAATATGCATGTTTAGAGTACTTTTTTTATCATTTTAGCTCGATCATAGACTAAATATAGTATGCTAGGATATTATTCATACTAATCTTGTCATCTTATCATCTAGTTTATTGCATTTCTAAGATCAGGCATAGCTTAGCATACCTTTCATTTTAAAAACTATCAAAGCATCCCTCATTCTTGCATTTGCCATCCCTAAACCATTTTGCTCAGTGATCTAAGAGCAAAAACATTGGTTTGAGGGACATTGTGAGATAGAGAACCATGGGACCCTCCTTGGGAAGCTGAGTAATACTACGTTACTCCATAGCTTGCACCAAGAAGTCCTCTATGTGTGTGTGGACTAGTATTTAACTAAATTTTCACATATTCAGTTTTATCAGCCCACTTTTCCCGCATACATTTTTGGCGCTCACCGTGGGGCTAGACCCCATATATCAAATCAGTTTTTGAATTTAACCACTTTTGCAGGTCCGTGGGAAAAATGAATTAGCGCGTCAAGTTGACTGTTTAGCGCATCCAGTAAACAGAGTAGCGCATCCAATCCACTGTTCAGCGCGTGGAGACCATCATCTAGCACGTGCAGTTCAAACATTAGCGCGTGACCTCCATTAAGTTTTTCCTGTAGGCCTCAACATGGAAACAAAATAGAGTAGCGCATCCGGTTAATAGCCTAGCGCATCTAGTCCACTGTTTAGCACGTGGAGTCTATCATCCAGTGCGTGAAGTCAATCTTTTAGCGCATCAAAACACTAATATTTTCCTGTAGGTATCAATGCGGGAGAAAAATAGAATAGCGCATCAGGAAAATAGCTTAGCGCATTGGGGGCACATAATAGCGCGTAGGGGCTTTTTCTTAGCGCATAGACATCATTTCTTAGCGCATAGAGTTGGCAGAGCCAAAAATTTATGACAGAGTCAAAGATTAGGCTTGTGGGAGGCATAATATATATGGAATATAACATTTAAGTATAAATACTTTAAGTTATATTCCATTGTAAAGCGGAAAATCGAACCCTAGGTGTTCTCCCCCACTCCAAGGAGAAAGGGGATCACTAGGATTGAAGGTTTTCACTTAGGAGGGACTTTACATTCAAAAGAGGGGTTGAAACCCATAAGATCCAATCCCACACAATGCAGGATTGGATTCTAAATGAGTTTCAAGGGTTGAGACATCAAGGATACCCTCTTTTGTAAAGAATGATTGATAGAAAGATTGAACTAGGAATGCATGCAAAGTAGGAAAGATTCACTTATAAATAGAGATAGGGATACGGGATGAAGCTGCGGACCTGGAATTAGCAGTAAAATGTCGAGATGATGTTGTACTGCAAATTCGGGTGAAAGTTTGACGGGACGATGGCGCCCGGCGTGCACACGGTCCTCCAAAAAATCTGCGAAATGAAGGGGGATCTGTTCGTCTCTGCACAAGGGTTCCAGATCTTCAATTATAGCTGCGTACTTGCAACCTACACACAGAAAAAAGAGGACGATTGGGGGGTTAGGGATTAGGGGTTTGCCTTTAGGTCAAACCCCGATTTTGGAATTAACCAAGAAATGAGAATGTTGTAAATGTAAATGTTTGTAATGTAAACAAGTACTGATACCTTGTTGTAAGAATGTTTGTATTCTTACATGCGAAGGTGTAATGAATGTTGTATTTTGTATGTTGTAAGTGATCTCCTCTTCAATGGTTGAATCCTTGTCTTGAATGCAACACTTAGCCTTGAATGGAGACTTAGAATGCTCAATTGCTTGAAGGAATGCTTGAATGCTTGAATGTTTGAATGTTTGAATATCGCTTCCGCCTCTTGCTTGCATATGTCTTCCTTTTCCTTACCTCCTCAAATGGGAGGGGAAATGTAGTTTATATACTTGTCAATTAGGGTTGATAGACTAATTTTTCTGACCTTAGGCCGACTTAGAAACAATATTTTCCAATTTGCAAACTTAAAGACCCGAAGCCCCATAAGAGACCGGGCCCAAAATAGGGCCAAGGACCAGGGCGTTGGGCGCCATGGTCCTGGGGGACCAGGGTACTGGGCGCCCTAGTCCTGAAGGACCAGGGTACTGGGCGCCATGGTCCCACCTCCAGGGACAGCAGGGTGCAAGGAGGATCAGGCCAGGGTGCTGAAAAATGCAGTTTTTGGTGTCATAAGCAAGTTTCGGGGTCTCCATTCAGATTCAGTGTTGTGTCACCATCGTGAAGACCCAAATACAGTCGAAATTGCAAGTGTCGCAATTTTAGGACGCTACATTTAGCCCCCACTTTAGCGGGAGTATAAGCGTACGCCCATACTTCCGGTAAAGTACAAGAAAACAACATTGAAAAACTTTCACCACGTCAAGAAGGCAAGATATACCAAGCCCCCAGTGGACTAAGGATCTTACGACTTCGATTGACAAAGTAAAAGGGAAGATCACGAGGGAGAACCATGACTTTCAGTAGTAAGGTTCCCTCACTATGAGTCATGCAAGAAAGATATCAAAAATTTTCAAGGCAAAGCTAAATTTGTCAAGAAATTTTCAAGTATCTTGAAGAGATATGAACAGGCTGTATGCCCCCCTACGTTAAAGCGATCACACACGCCTCATCGGGGGTGATTTCTTTAAGGTAGTGATACATATAGGAAATGAGAAGGAAAGGATCACGTTATCACAAGGATTTAGCCCCCAAGTGTTAGATAAGCCCAAGGATAATAGACACAAACCACAAAGCACAAGGTGACTTCGCTTTCCTTGGGGTCAGTATGCTATATGATAATTCATGTATATCATATGTATGTATGCATAATTTTTCTTCATTCCCCAATCAAGGAAGGTCACCTGGAAGAAGGGAACACGTGTCTTTTGAGTCAACATGAGAGAGACCAAAAGAGGTCGCAATGCTTTGCATCGTCCTCAAGTAGACAACACTAAGGACAACAAATAGAAGAATGAGAATAACGCATAGAAGAAGTAACAAAAGAGAGGAGGAAAGAGTCTGCTATGCTAATGAACTAGTCTAGCACGTCATCTACCCCCCGATCTTGCTGATCAATGTTTCGGGAAGGTAGGGAACACGCTAAAGGAGGAACATCCAACACAGCAGATGGAGCTATCATAAAATCCAAACAAGGGCTATGTTCATGTTCCAAGCCACGTTGTTCTTGTCTAGGAGCTAGGATAAGTGCTTTAGAAAATTCGTTAGATAAATGGTTATCAACATCAACATATTCATATTCACTATCAGAATGAAAAGAAGTAACATTTTCATCATGAATAACATTTTCATCTATATCATCATCAAGATTTATAAAAATAGGATCTTTAACTCGCACAGGATCAAGACCATCATGCATCTTATGTTTAGGAGATTTTGGCTCAATTTCTGGTTGAGGAGAAAATGGAATAATGCTAGCTGAAGGTGTTTTTGGGAATTGCAAAGTCTGAGAAGCAGCTGCTTGAGCTCTAAGATGACGCTTTCATTGGTGTTCACATGCAGAATGATTTCGTCTAGTCTTAGTAGGAAGTTGAGAAGATTGAGGAGGAGGAATGTTCTCATCCTTATTACTTGGGTGTTTAGGTTGTGGTCTCTTAGGTTGGATAATAGGAGAAGAAGAAGGTCTCTTCTCTCTATAAAAAGAAGGAGGAGGAACTGCTCCATATAAAGGAAGAATATTTGGTTTAGGAAGGAGACCAAGTCCACCTTTGGTTTAGAAAGTTTATTAGGGATAGACATAGTCACATCCATAGGGATGGGTTGGGAATCTTCTTGAGGAAAGACATTAGTTTTATCTTTCAAAGGAAGAACTTCCTTCTCAAGAATGATAGGAATATCAAGTTTGGGTGTTCTAGGTTCACTTAGAGATAGGATCATATCTTTTTTCCACTTTTGATAAGATTTGAAAAGATGATCACTTCGCGGAGGAAGAGATTGGAATTGTTTAGGCCAAAAATAATCAATAGGAACGCTAGAAGTTCTCTCAGCTGGTTTAAAGAGACTATGATTGACAGTAACAACTTCACCATTATGGGGAAATTTCAAACACTTGTGAATAGGAGAAGCAATAGCTTTCATGGAAGATAGCCAAGGATAGCCTAGCTTCACACGAAATTGTTCGGATGATGGAATAATAGCAAAGCTCACATCAAGGGATTTGTTATGGACCTCAATAGGTAATGTAATAGAACCAAGTGCAGGAGAAGAAAATGCATCAAATAATTTCACAACCACATTTTTTTTGTCATAGATCACTTGATTCAATTGCAAAGTAAAAAGAAATTCTTCAGTAATGATATTAACCATGCAAGAAGGATCAACAAGCACTCCACGACAAGGTGTATTCTTAACTTTTGCAACTTTATATAAAGGACCATCAGGTGCCCTAATAGTTTCACGGGAATCAAAGGTGATGGAAGGTTCTTTAGGGATTTTCTACTGCTCTACAAAGTTAATCACATTCGGAGTCATAGACACGCGATCATCAGGTGAGATAGAGGAATCATTAGTATCAACCGCATTAGAGGTATGAGAAGGTAACGAATCAGTAAAAATCTGAAGATTTTGGTTAGGAGGAGCTACAGATGTATTGCCTTTATCATTCACACCAGAAATAGAGATAGTATTATTATCAATCAAATCTTGAATTTTACCCTTTAAAGCAAAACATTTTTCAGTATCATGCCCAGGTTGACGATGAAATTGACAAAAAGATTTGTTATCAAAATAGGGTGAATTAATCTTTGTAGGATCTATTTGCCTTATAGGAGGAAGAGTAAGCACATGTTGTTCCAATAACTTATTCATAATACTATGCAATGATTCATCCAAAGGAGTAAACTTTCTTTCTTTCTTGAAAAACTTAGAAATAGGAGGCACACCTGATGCTGCATTCACATTGTTGTTGATGATGTTTTCATTGAATTTAATGGACTCTCTGTTCGGTTTAAACTTCCCAAATGGTTCTTGACTACTATCACCCTTATCACTCGGAGCCATAGGATTTGCTTGTTCCATTTGACTCACAGTCAGTTGATAATTGTGAAGAGTTGCACACAACTGTTGGAAAGAAGTAAACTCAGAAAACAGAAGTTTTTCTCTAATATCTTTTTGCAAATTAGAAATAAAGATTCTTTGAATATCATTGTCAGGCACTGGAAAAGAAATTTGAGCATACAAATGCTTATATCTACCAATGAAATCAGTCACTTTTTCTTTAACACCTTGTTTACAATGCATTAAATCAATCAAAGTAACTTTAGGACTTATATTGTTTTGAAATTGTTGAATAAAAGCATTTGCCAATTGTTCGAAAGAAGTAATAGAATAGGAAGGCAACGAGCAATACCATTGTAGGGCTTTATCTCTTAATGTTCTAGTAAACAGTTTTGCAAGCAACCTTTGGTCATAAGCAAAATCAGTACATATTGTTTGAAAAGTCTTAACATGTGCTAGAGGATCACCCTTACCATTATAAAGCTCCAAATGCGGAATTTCAACATGTTTAGGGGGAATAACTCGAACAATGTCAAGAGAAGTGGGCTCGCAACATCAAATGTGGGCACACTAAACTTAGATTGGTTCATAGAGGAAATTTGTTGCTGTAAAGAAGAGACAGTTTGTGCAAGATTGTTAATGGTTGCTTCAGTCGAAGAATTCATATTAGACGTGTTAGATTGAGATGGAGGTATTATGTTATTGAAAGAAGGTATTGATTGAGAGTAAGGTGGTGGGACACTATGATAGTTAGTCATAGGAGATGATTGGAAAGGAGGAACACTACAAGGAGGAATGGGATGATTAAATGAATTGCCCCCTTGCGCCAGGTTCATTTGTGGAGATGTAATAGGAACACTTATTGAAGGAATGAATGAAGAAGAAAGATTGAATGAAGGAAGACGGTTAATTGAAGAAGAAGGATTGCCCCCATGACTGGTGATCATAGGTGGAATGTCTTGTATTGAAGTAGTCATTATGTTTGATGTGAAAGTAGGTATACTAGCAATAGAAGTTGTCAAAGGAATAGAATGATTGACTTGAGTAGGAGGTTGTGTATAACCCAAAGTTTCGGCACAACTCTTCATAGGCATCACATTTGAATCCACAATGTGTGCAATACCACGCAAAATATCTATTCCATTCTTATCACTTTGAAGCATACGTTTTAGACCCTCAATTAAAGGAAGAGCTTGACTATCAGGGTATTCTTGAGACATCCATTGTCGAAAATCATCAAATTGGTTATCCAATTTCGAAAGTTGTTCTTCAGAAACCTCATGGAGAGCTTCTTCATCATTAGGTGGATTAGAGGAATTACCCATGTCCTCGTTAAAAAGGCCATTCAAATTAGGTTCCATCTCCTTAGTAATTAAACCCTGGAAAGACTTAATTCTAAGGCTTCGTCTAACGAGAATAGTGTAAGTAGGGCTTATTGTTGTAAAACTCATGCACTAAAGAGAGAGAGAAAATTTTGAATCTTAGAGGTAGCAAATTTCAGTAAAATCAGCCAATCTCCTAGATTTAAGCTGTTAAATACAATAAGGACAATCTCCCGAAATTTCGGGAAAAAAGTCCGAGACCGTGGCGAACGGAGTGCACACGGTCCTCGCAACTTTTTTCGAAATTTTCAGGGATGAAAGTTATGATGATTTTAAAGCTAACCTGAAAAAATTGAGTGATTTTACAATCTGTAGATAGGCCAAATTAAAGTTGCAATCTCAAAATTGAACCCTACCAAGATTGTTGAATAATGCAAAATTTGAATTTTAAAAAAGAGAGGGAAACTGAAATTTTGAATTTTATGATTTTATAGGGAATACTAAAAGCAATGCAGGTTTTGAAATTTAAAAATTGACTCAATTTCACACAAAATTCAATTTTGAAAGTGGAAATCAAGGTTGTTGTAATTAAACATCTAATTTCAAAAGTCACAAATTGCAAAAATTTGAATAAAGCATTGAAATTTTGAATGAATGCCAACACACTTTTCAGATTTAGGATAGTAAGAAACACAATTTTGACATGAATTTCAATTTCAACAATTTTTGAATGATTAGAAGCCTTAATCCAAGCAATCCCTAGACCAACTTTGACTTTAATTTTGAAAGTGTTTAGAATTGATGAAATCAGCCAAAATTCTAGATTTTAGCAGAAAAATACAGTAAGATCTAGCTCCCAAAATTTTGGAAAAAATGTTGGGGATGATGGCACTCAGGGTGCACACGGTCCTCGCAACTTTTTTCCAAATTTTCAGGGATGAGAGATATTATGATTTTGTTGCAGAATCCAAAGTTACAGCCGATTTGGAGGTGTTTTAATTAGTAAAATCATCAGTCAAAGGCTGAATCATGAGGGTTTTAAAAATTAGGGTTTTGACACTTAACCACTTAATTTTCAAAATTAAAGCACAGATATGATTTGGCAATTTGCAGTAGAAGGGTAGATCTGAAACAAGCATTAACAATTAAACATTTCGCAAGCTCAATTATTAAAAAGAAAATTTAGGGTTTTGTGCAATTAACCTCTAAAATTTGCAAAAGATCAAACATGGAAATGTAATTAAGGGAGCAATTTTTTTAGATCTAACCATGAATAATCAGAATTAGGATGTTCACATCGGGTTCACCAAAATGTAAAGCGGAAAATCGAACCCTAGGTGTTCTCCCCCACTCCAAGGAGAAAGGGGGTCACTAGGATTGACGGTTTTCACTTAGGAGGGACTTTACATTCAAAAGAGGGGTTGAAACCCACAAGATCCAATCCCACACAATGCAGGATTGGATTCTAAATGAGTTTCAAGGGTTGAGACATCAAGGATACCCTCTTTTGTAAAGAATGATTGATAGAAAGATTGAACTAGGAATGCATGCAAAGTAGGAAAGATTCACTTATAAACAGAGATAGGGATACGGGATGAAGCTGTGGACCTGGAATTAGCAATAAAATGTCGATATGATGCTATTCTGCAAATTCGGGCGAAAGTTGACAGGACGATGGTGCCCGACGTGCACACGGTCCTCCGAAAAATCCGCGAAACGAAGGGGGATCTGTTCGTCTTTGCACAAGGGTTCCAGATCTTCAATTACAGCTACGTACCTGCAACCTACACATAGAAAAGAGAGGAAGATTGGGGGGTTAGGGATTAGGGGTTTGCCTTTAGGTCAAACCCCAGTTTTGGAATTAACCAAGAAATGAGAATGTTGTAAATGTAAATGTTTGTAATGTAAACAAGTACTGATACCTTGTTGTAAGAATGTTTGTATTCTTACATGCGAAGGTGTAATGAATGTTGTATTTTGTATGTTGTAAGTGATCTCCTCTTCAATGGTTTAATCCTTGTCTTGAATGCAACACTTAGCCTTGAATGGAGACTTAGAATGCTCAATTGCTTGAAGGAATGCTTGAATGCTTGAATGTTTGAATGTTTGAATATCGCTTCCACCTCTTTCTTGCATATGTCTTCCTTTTCCTTACCTCCTCAAATGGGAGGGGAAATGTAGTTTATATACTTGTCAATTAGGGCTGATAGACTGATTTTTCCGACCTTAGGCCGACCTAGAAACAATATTTTCCAATTTGCAAACTTAAAGACCCGAAGCCCCATAAGAGACCGGGCCCAAAATAGGGCCAAGGACCAGGGCGTTGGGTGCCATGGTCCTAGGCACCCTAGTCCTGAAGGACCAGGGCGCTGGGCGCCATGGTCCCACCTCCAGGGACAGCAGGGTGCAAGGAGGATCAAGCCAGGGTGCTGAAAAATGCAGTTTTTGGTGTCATAAGCAAGTTTCGGGGTCTCCATTCAGGTTCAGTGTTGTGTCGCCATCGTGAAGACCCAAATGCAGTCGAAATTGCAAGTGTCACAATTTTAGGACGCTACATCCATATATACTTTCAGGATGCTTGAGAGGGGTTTCAGACCTCTTGGAGTTGTAATGCAAAATCTAGTTTTTGGAAGATCTTCCAAATTTCAGACTTAGTCAAATTTCAGGGCATTTCAGGATCAGGATTGTAAAATTTGTAACCAAGATCAGAATTAAGGCTTGTGTAAGCCCACACTAACACTTGATCATTGACTATGTGTAGGTTCTAATATTTTTTGTGCAGGGGAAGGAGCAAGTTTAGAGGCTTTAAGTTTCTTTTTTTACTTTCTTTCAACAAAAGTTGGTTAAAAAGAACTCACTCTCCTTTTTTGCACAAATTAAAATAAACCTCATCATTTCATTTGGATGCATAAAATGAACTTCATGCCTTCCTTTTTGGTGTTTTAAAAGAAAATTCATCTTTCTTTATTGCATGGTAAAAAGAACAACAAAGCAAACCTTTCATTCTTGCAAGTTAGGAAAAACACTTCATTTTGGAACCTCTAAAAAGAACAAGACAAACAATCTTTACTTTGGCAAAAGTTTTAAAAAGAACCTAACCATCCTTTGGTGTTTAAAAGGATTCACTTCATTTTGCAAAGTAAAAGAACCTCATCTTCATTTTGTGCAAGGCAAAGAGGGAAAGTTTTCCCCTATCGACTTTAATTTTGTTGACCAAACATCACGATTTACTTTTGTTGACCAGGCTTGTTTTACAAAAGTTTTGGAAATACACACTTTGCTATGAAAGGTTAAAAAGGAACATCATGCTTGTTGGAGCAACATCTCCAAATAGAAGTTAGCAAATCATTGTCTTGAAGGATAAAAAGAACAACTTGATTGCCTTGTCTCGAAAGTGGAAGGTATATGATCTCCCCATAACTGGGTGACCAAAAACCCAAACCACTCTTAAACTTTCTGTACTTCAAGCATTTACATCCTTTAGCAGGCCTGCCTTCTCGAGGGGTTGAAAAACTCTTAAAGCCATTCTTTGGCCGATGTGAAGGGAACGAATTTGAAGCCAAGTGTTCCAACCCACTATAATCAAAAGTGGAGGGTGACGAAAGTCCCTTTCAACGGTTACGCGCAGCGATTAGCCTTCCCCCAGTATCCTTGAGATACGTAAAGCCTTTGTTCTATAGGTTGGGAAGCCTCCTGAGGGAGTTTATCACTGACGGCCGAATGGGAAGCCTGATTACGAACTTTAGCATTAGAAACTTTGAGCTGAGTCAGTCGCCAAACATTGGCAACATCATAGTGCAAGGGTGGGGAAGAATCCGCCCCCAAGATTACTCACCACATATCTCCCAAGATAACTACTCAACTGTGAAGCAATTCACTTTGAGTTAATTTCTGGCAAAAGGCAAAAAAACGGGTGCCCCCTAGGGGGTGACAAGGTTGTTTGAGCTGACGGAGTATCGAGACTAGTGGGCTATGATATTGTCAATGACCTTTGAATAAAGAGTCTATCTAATTTGTCTTTTGTTGTAAATCAAACCAGTGATAACATCGAGGATTTGAACACATCCTCAAAAGAATATGCACTCAATGTTTAGCATTAGGATGATCATTGTCTTCATGTGTGCTATGTATTCTTGTCACAAATGTTAAAATATCTTGCAAAGTATCCAACAATCAAACTCAAAAATCAGTTCAAACAAGGAAAAATCATAAAGTGGAGAAGATTTCCATATCCAACAAAACATCTTTTGAGATGGCTATCAACATTTCAACTATCTTTAGGAAAGACTTTCATCCAACAAGATTAGGGGAATACCAAACCAACTAATCCTTTCTATAAAAAGTTTTCAAACTTCTTGAGTATCCTTTCAGGTCCAATATCAAACGTGATCACAAGAAATCAAATCAAAACACCAGAGAAATCATTTCCAAATCAAACAAGTCAGTCTTAGAACAAAAGTTGTCGAATCCAAAACTAGCTAAAGATAAGACTTTATCCTATCAAAATCAGGTATTATCATCACCTTGATCAAAAGGTCCATCATCTAAAGGATTCTATCAAACAACAGACCAAGTTTAAACCTTAAGTTGTCAAATCAAGTTTCTATATCGGGAGACTTTATCCATATCATTTGACACACTTTGTCGTGAGGGGGCATCTAAACCTTCATTTGATAAAAGTGGACTTAAGTTTCCAAACGAAGTATCTCAATCCAAACATCGAAGGAAACCATTGATCATTCGTGTATGACCACCCCTCATATTTTGAGACGAACACGTCTTCATCACAAAACTAAGTTAAAGAAGAGACAACCTAGTCCTAGGACTCTTATCAATAGGAGTAAATTTCTCTACATCAAACTATCAAAAACATCAACTTTTATCATTCGTATGACCATTCATCATCAAACTGAGAAAAAGGAAACTCAGTCAAAGGAAATGAGTCCTAGCCTAAATCAAGATCACAATATCATGGCTCTCCAATCTGATCCCATCTTCGATCAAGATCCCACCTGTCAAGAATCTTATGATTATCCCCTAAAATTTTGGTATTCCATCCACAATGACCCTCTTTCATCTCAAGAGCAGAGTCCCATTCAACATCCATCTCTTAAGAAAAATCATGATATTCCTTCCATATCCTCCACTATTCTAATTCAAAATCAAGAGAAAAGCACAAACTCAAATGATCCTACTCCAAGTCAAGATCAAGATCAAGGAATCTCTTCATCCTCCAAATCTATCTTAGGTCCTTTCATTCCACAATCGAATTCTCCATCCCTTCCATCCATCTTGGGTCCTTACTTCCCTCCATCCACAAATCCATCACCTCAAATGATCCATAAGAAAGATCAATGAGGAGCACATCTTTGAAATTATTTCAATCCTCTATCTAAACATCTTTCCAAAACTTCTTCTATCATTTCCTCTATCTATTTTGGGTCCTTCTATCCCAAAATTCAATTTTCCTCCATCTCTTCATCACTTCTCAAGTACCAACACTCATCCTGAATACATTTCCCTCTATCCTTGCACAAATCTTCAATCATTCTATCTATTATCCAATACCTCTTTTCTATCCTTCCATCCCTATCATTCAATCCTTTGCATACATCCTTCATCTGTGAAATAGGCATTTGTGTCATTTTGTCACATACTTGCCCATGCTCGAATCTCAAGTTCAGTCCTTTTCCTAGATATCTATTCATGAAATGCTTTAGAATCTGAGGTTGTTCCTCTTTAACATTTTCTTTTGGTTGTGATACACACTCAATCTAGAAAAGAACCACTTATCGTATCTTGGTACCGACATCTTTTGATTACTATATCTCATACACTTAATCGATTGCTCTAAAAATCAGTGTGATCTCTTAAATTGAAGACATGGCTAGTGAAAAATCTAAAATATTGCTTCAGTGCCATTGTAATTATCAGACCCATGTAAGTTTCATCACTTACAAGCCAATGCAAGAAAAAAGAGAAAAAAAAAGAAATGTCAAAACCATGAGCAAGAAAATGAATATCAAGAAAAGCAAAATCCAATGAAATGCAATATCAAAATGATTGGCTATGGGAACATGCAAGTAACTCTATCGGGGCTATGGACGCCTCACTAGCAATGGAGCAATGTTTGTGAGATTACAGAGATAACCTCGTCGGGGCTATGGACGCTCGCTGGTAGCGAGGCTCTATCCAGGATGCTTTTGAAGTTAAGGTAACTCATGTAGCTAGCCATGTTGGATTCTGAAGATTACAATGATCATATGAGCCAGAATGAATCCACTTGCACACACATGGGTAATCAAAGACTAAGTACCTTGATCCAGTTTGGGATTCTTCTTCCCTTTTGAGTCTGCTTCCTAGTTGCTAGAAATGTTCAGTTGAAATTTCCAGTGGTTCTAAGTGTGGGTTGGGTCTCTATCTTTGAAAAGTTCGAGAACACTTATTCAGATGGTGCTAAATACTATGACAATCTTACATATCACCTTTTTGCAAATGGAAACCTCTATGCTTGGGGGCAAAATTCATCTACTCTATTCTTCCTACCATATCTCCCAAATCCTCTAATCCATATCCCTTATCCTATATATTCATTTCTTCTATCCTCCAATTCTTTCTACAATCTTGCTTCACTCTAATCCATATCTATCTATCCTATCTATTCATTGCTTCCATCATCCAGTGCTATCTATATCCTATCTCTATCCATATCCCCTTTTTCATCCTTGATCTTGATCAAAACTATGGACAACAAATCTATTTCCACCTCAATGGTTCAGTCATCCATTCATCCATTCCTCATCTTGATATACATTGGGGCAACCAAATACATCTTTCTTCTAATCCAAAAACTCAAAAAAATCAAAATATCCCAAAACTCAAAAAAATCAAAATATCCAAAAACTCAAAAAAATCAAAATATCCAAAAACTAAAAATCGACAAAAATCAAAAAAATCAAAGCATGAACACATGGACCATCCATCAAATCAGATCAACAACAGGAAAACTCTCAAAGTCTGCAATGAAACTTATCACATGTCTTGTTAATCAATTCATTACTCGAAATCAACATCAACATCAAACATGTCTTATATAGGGATAGGTACACTCAAAACCAGACAGATCGATCTTATACGAGGTACTCACTCTTTGAAACTAGACATTTCTATCAATCATCAAGTCTTGATTATCAATCCATCCATCAAACATCATTTTTCATCAAAGCAAAGTGACAAACAAACCATTAAAACTATATCTCGAGCTAAATTTGTGCTAAAACAAAAGTTGTCAGAATCCTAAACAAATCGCATGATAAAAGATGTCTCTCTTATCATAATCCGGAGACCTCATCATCAGTATCAACAGAATCCTTTACCATCTTACGGATTTTTATCTCAAAAACACTTGTTTAAAATTTTCAAATTGTCAAATCCAGTTTCCAGATCGGGAGGCTTTTATCCATATCATTTGATACACTTTGTCGTGAAGGGGCATCTAAACCTTCACTTTGATAGAGTAAGATTTGAAATTTTCAAAAACAAGAATCAACTGAATCCAAACCAATCAAAGGAATCCATTGATCACTCATGCATGACTAATCCCCTTATTCTGAGAAGAAAGAACTTTTATCGTAACATCACGTTGAAGAAACAACAACCTAGTTTTTCCAAATTCATCAAGAGAAATAAATTTTTATACATCAATCATCAACCAGATCATAACAATGACATCAATCAGTATGACTGCTAGATTTTATTATAGTTAGCCTTATCTTTATCAATTGATGGTAGTACAGGGTTCACAAATCATATTGTACATATCATATCCACCCATCTGAGGCATCACCAGAAATTCACAAATGCTTATCAATCTTGGACATACTTAGTGTAGTCACTGTCCTTGGTTTATCTGAAACAATTATCCAAATAATATCCCACCATGGCTTGGTGATCAGTATACATATCCATATCAAAGTAGTATCAATGACAAGGGGCAAAATCCTGACCTCGCTTGGGGCATTTCGCCTTCAAGATTTTCAACATCAGACCAAAAACGTAGCAAGACAACAAGGATCAAAACAACCAACAAATGACAAATGACAATGCAACAAGGCTAAACATCATGAACTTGAACTGATTTCAACTGAACAAAGATCTATTTTGCAAGATGTTTTAATTGACAAGAATACATTTCCAATAGCATGCATGATTACTTATGGTTGTTAATTTCTGCTTATCATATCTCCTGAGCACCTCCAGGATGTCTTACGACTAGAGAAGCAAGGAAGGAATGTGATGTTTTATTTGTCTTCTATCTGTGAGTGAAGTCTTTTACCATGCAAATTTGTCCTATGAAGAAATCCGGTGGCATATCACTGAGGACATTTTGGATTTGTATGGGACAAAGGTTAACTCTTGTATGTTTACGCAATACGCACTTAGGTCGTCCTGGTTCAATTATACCTTGATGCTTGTGCTATCTTGCAAAATCAAATATCATGTAAATTTTTCTCAGGTCATTATGGTTCAATTATACCATTATGCTTGTATAAATTTTCAACATATCCTAAACAAATCAATGCTCAATGATGATATCTACAAAGAAAGCAAACAAATGGCTATATCGGATGGCAAATGCAGAATGAGGATGCTACCAAAAACATAGTTGTATATCACTTTACACATAGCTACATATCATTTTACAATTAGTTGCATATCATTTTACAATTAGTTGCATATCATATCATACATCTCATTTTCAAAATATCATTCATCATTCATCATTGCATCTCTCGCATGCATATCTATCACATCATCATGGAATATTTCTTCACTTTCATATCTCTATCATTCTTCCAAACTATCTTCTATCATTCTTCTAAACTATCTTCTATCATTCTTCTAAACTATCTTCATCATTCTTCCAAACTATCTTCCATCATTCTTCTAAACTATCTTCATCATTCTTCTAAACTATCTTCATCATTCTTCCAAACTATCTTCTATCATTCTTCTAAACTATCTTCATCATTCTTCCAAACTATCTTCTATCATGTCTTATACAGGTGGTATCCTTCTTGAAACCAGATGCTTGATCATCCATATCTTATACAGGTGGTATCATTCTTGAAACCAGACACTCGATCATCCATGTCTTATACAGGAGGTGTCATACCTGAAACAAGACTTGCTCTCATTCCAATCAATCTAATCAATCTTATCAAACCCATGCATGCCATCACTATCTACTCTTCCATCTTTCAAACAACATTCTTCTTCTTTCGAGAGATCATTCATGCTTTGTGTGCACAAACGATCTCCCGAGGGGGCATTATCATATCAAATCTCAAAACATATCCAATATCAGTTTCCACATCAACACAAAGATATCAAAATCAAACTTACATCAACAACATGAAACAATTTGCTCATCTACAATCAAAGTTCAAAATCCTATCATTTCATATCAACTTGTAAAACAACTCAAGTTCTCAAAAACCATATCAAAACTTGTAAAACAACTCAAGTACCAAAATCACATAAACTTGTGAAACAACTCAAGTTTCCCACCCATATCAGCTTGTAACACAACTCAAGTTTCCAACCCATATCGGCTTGTAATACACATCAGGCTTCCCACATCGAACTTGAAATAGAACACACAAATAAATCATATTTTGATCAGAACAACACATTGATATCTACATAACTTGAAATATCTCACATCAAAACAAGTTATACCGACACTCATATTGGACAACTACATAAAATCATGACAGCACGACACAAATATCGAATCTGGGGCATCACACATCAAATCAAATCTGGGGCATCACCATCAAAATATCGAATCTGGGGCATCACACATCAAATCAAATCTGGGGCACAACTTACAAATCAAAAGAGCGACACAAAAATTGCATTTGATCATAAATCATGATAAGGCATCATTTTCTTTGAAATAACATGTGCACACACGTCACTTCAAAGGGGCAAAATGTAGACGTATAAAAATGACCACATTCCTAAATGAATATTTTATGTTCATTTCTCTATTTAATTAAATCCAATTTAATTAAATTATCTACATTCCTCTATTTTATTAAGTAAATTACTCAATTTATTTAAATAAAATTCACTATACCCATTTAATGAATAAATCATTTTATTCAATTAAATCCCTTCTATCCACTTTTAATTAAATTCAAATTTAATTAAATAGTTATCCTAAATTGAATAAATCCAATTTATTTAATTTCCCCAAATTGCAACCAAATTGAATGAAAATTACTTTATTTCAATTAAATCCTATTATCCCCCCCCATCCACTTGCAAAATCCCAAACCCCTTTCTAATCCCTTCTAGAATCTTCTAATCGCTTCTAATTAACCTAACCCCTCCTCTAAACTTTGTCACATCCCTAAGCAAAGGGAAGTCACTTCTCAAAAACCTTAAAGTCTCTGATAACCATTAAAGGTTTTCAACCTTCAACCACCAAAACCCTTAAAGTCTTTGAAAACCATTGAAGGCTTCCAACCTTCAACCACTTAATCCCCAAAGTCTCCAATAACCATTAATGGTTAATTCAAACCCTCCCACATGGTTAAAATATTTGTTTTGACTCAACCTCTACCCAACCCAAAGGTCTCATCAGGCCATTAATGCTTTGACCATGATTATCTCTTAATCATTTGCACAAAGGTTTATCCTTGGATTAACTCTTAATCCAGTGGGTAAGCCTAACTTAGACTTGACCCTTAGCCTTTAGATAACCATGAGGTCTTCTCGGGCCTTTAATGCCTCCAACCTCTTCTCTCAACCCAATCCTATGTTGACACTTGTCACCATTTCATTGGTACCAATTGTGCACATGGATCCCCAACTTTCAAACTTGACCCTTGATTAAACCTTTCAATCTTGACCATCCATTGCCCTGTTTGTGCTATAAATAGAGCTCTCATTCCTCTATTCTTAACAATCATCCTTCAAATTTGTAGCATCACACTTATGCTCAAATATATTCAAGCTTTCATTTCATATATGCTCATCATTTATCCTCTCTTTAAATCAGGAAATAGACTAAATATGCATGTTTAGAGTACTTTCTTTATCATTTTAGCTCGATCATAGACTAAATATAGTATGCTAGGATATTATTCATACTAATCTTGTCATCTTATCATCTAGTTTATTGCATTTCTAAGATCAGGCATAGCTTAGCATACCTTTCATATTAAAAACTATCAAAGCATCCCTCGTTCTTGCATTTGCCATCCCTAAACCATTTTGCTCAGTGATCTGAGAGCAAAAACATTGGTTTGAGGGACATTGTGAGATAGAGAACCATGGGACCCTCCTTGGGAAGCTGAGTAATACTACGTTACTCCATAGCTTGCACCAAGAAGTCCTCTGTGTGTGTGTGGACTAGTATTTAACTAAATTTTAACATATTCAGTTTTATTCGCCCACTTTTCACAATATGAGTTTTAAACTCACTAATAAATCCATTCACACTATTCTGTTCTGTAATCAATTCTAAAGGTTTCCCCATCTTTCCATCCTTTAGAGGGTATTCTATATTTTTAAATCTCCTTACATCAACCATTTTTTGTCCAAACTCAGATGAAACATGTTCATGCAAACATTCACCTATCGAAGAATAGTTCCCACATAAATTCCAAAGAACATAAATGCATGAACTGGAAAGAAATAATTGTTCATTAGGTGGTTTACAAAATAAACTTCCAATAAAATCTTTTATAGTTTCAGGTGGAACATAAACACCACAATCCTGCACAAGATCATTACCATGCAACATACAACGAATATATCAAAAAACATCATAATAGTAACGAAACTAGACATGAGTTTTACAACAACAAGATATTCTTTGTTTATTGATTTTAACATACCAGGGTTTGCATTTTTCAAATGATCTTTGACTAATTTGTAAATTCATTAACATAGATTCATCACTAAATTTTTTAAAGAATTCAGTTTGAGTCATGTCAAGAAGATGTTTTGGATGAGGATCACGAATTTTTGATCCCACCCTTAACTTTAAAACATCTCTAGCATTTGATGAAACTCTAGTGTTATCATGCCAAAATTTTGCAATTAATTGTTTAGTTTCATCATTTAATTTCATGTCCGACCTTTGAAGTCTACCACTAAAACTCCAACAATGGTTTAGTGGATCAATTTCAATTGTGTCTCTTCTTTTGGCCACTCTTGACAAGGTTCTACGATGTAAGTTCAAATAGCCACTTATATCACTTAACATTCTTTTACTAACAATCATTTTGTCAACTATAGCAGTCGTTATAACTCTACGTGCTGCATTCTTATCTTTAGATCGACTTGTTTTTCCTATAGAATCGATGGCACTGGCAACAGTAGATACAACTTGCTTATATGATTCATCTTTTCTTTTTGGTTTTGCATAAATACCTACTTTTTTATGACTTTATGCATTTTTAACATTTTTATTAATTGTAGCATTAATTGACATTGGAATCCTAACTTTTTATTATAGAAAAATTGTTTATATAATCTGTTTGCATGTGTTCTGATTTGTCTCCAAGAAACTAACCCATTAAGATTATCTAGCACATTGCTATCAATAGTAAACAAATTACATTCATTTTCTTTTAGAGAGGGTGGTGTAATATTTTCAATTTTTATTTCTTTTCGTATTGGTGTATGAAATTTATATCCAGCTTCATTTAAATAGGCAATTTGATTGGCATCATAGTCATCAGGATTTAAAAACATACCAGGATTCGCATCCACATCAACATTTGCATCAACAGTGATACCCATGTGTGGTTCTACATTTCTTGCATCCATCATGATGTCTTCAATGGTCTCATCTACAACGGGCACTGAACTAGATGCTTCAGAAGTGTTATTCAATTGTCGTTGTTGTGATCTTCGATCTCTTAGGCATTTTGGCTCCTTCTCTCTTTGTGCTTGAATTTCGTCCACTGTCATTGTCCTCTTTTTTTTCTTTTGACGTTGCTTAGAACCCATTTTTACAAACTCGTCTTCAAAAAATATTATCTTTTTACTGAGTTCTTCAAAAAATCGTGTAAAAAATATTAAAAAGTACTGCCAAATGATGTAAAAAATCTTTGTTAGTACGGATTTCAATGATAGTGTCGTAAATCGATGCAATCTATCTTCTTTTTTACATTAACGGTTATTTAGAAACGGGGGCCCGTTGTTAAATCTAACGGGCAAAAAATGAAACGGGCCCCCGTTATGCAAAATTTGAATTCACAACCCGCCTCTTGCCTCGAGATTAGGCTCAGGATAGGCCTGGGATGGCCACACCTGAAACATGAACCTGCAAATTCAAAGCTCCATGAATGAAAGCACAAATATGATGAAATGAAATAGTTTACGTGCCTCGAATCAGAGAATTTTTATACGAAATTGAAACCCATTTCAGATTATACTGTCTAGATTCTAAATATGTAAATTAATTTAAAAATTGATTATTTTAACTATTTTTCATTTAATTTATACTAAATCAGGTTCATAAATTTGAAATATTAACTAATTTTCTTAATTTAATAACTTTTTTATTTTAATGAATTTTGAAAAAAAAATTATATGTCATCAATCTACACAAAATTATTTTCAATTTTAAAAAAAAAAATTCAAAAAATGCTAAGTTTACGTCAAATTATGTGGGTCGTGCACGTCAAATTTTTAAAAAGATAATTACGGCCATTAAAAAATTAATTAAAAAAAAAATATTTGAAAAAAAAATACAGAAAAATATGCTCATCAATCTTCAGTGTGTTACAAACCATTTCCCAAAATGGTTTGAGAAAATAATTTTAATTGTGTCAAAAAGTGTAAGTCGTACACATGCATGGTATGGTCCTGAAACAGACATTTTTAAAACATAGTTTTTAGAACTCCATTCAAAAAGTTATTTTTTATTATGTGGGTATTAAAATAAATTATATATTTGAAAAGTAAACTCAGAGAGCTATCTTTTATATTCCCGACTTTTTCCAAGATTCAATCTCTAAGTGTTTCAAAATTTAAGCTCAAGTGAGACAAAATCTGAAAAACAAGGTCATCTTCTTGCACTGACCCTAAAGTGTTGCATGACATTTGGGATCGCTGCAAAGAAAGTATCACTGAAGTTGTAAAAACAAAGAAAAGTATGGAAGATGACCATGTATCTGCACTTTTATGGGTGAGCCTATGCACTCGGTTTCACAAGTTGAAAGAGCTGGAAGAAACAACAAATTTGCTGCAAGCACATGAAGAGAGAATATCACAACTTAAAGAGGAATTAAGAGTTGATGATGAAGATGCTCTAGCTATTCCATTTTCTTTTCATTCTTACAACTATCCAGTCTTGAGTGAGCAAGAAATCCAAGGAGTAACGATTCAGCCTCATGAAGATTTAATAAATGATCAAGACAACATTGGAGGACTTATGAGCTTGAATGAAAAAGATTCGTTGAAATCTTTTTCCTCTCCAAAAGTAGAAAGTTCCAGTTTTGAAATTATTGAAAATTAGCTTATCCCAGCAAGTTTTAAAGAAGAAAGTTTTCAGGTCAACACAGCTAGAATATGCAGCCTTCAATTTTATAGAAGAAGATGGTAAGAATGATTCTTTGCAAGATTTTAATGAATCTATTCTCGAGTCATTTCACTTTGAAGATGCAATGATATTACTTGAAGATTTATCTAGTGAGGCTTGTGTTAGAAATAAAATGAAACCTTTCTCTATTGAATATTTTTCTGAAAATGTGAAAGAAAAAGAAGCTTTTGAAAATAATCTAGAGCAAAAAAGCAACCAAGTTGTTAAAGTGGTGCAGTTTTCAGAATTTTTGGAGGTTTTGAAAGATATTTCTTTCTGTGAAGAGGAAGTCATATGTCAGTTTTTGTCATCCATTGAAGGAGAAGACTCTTTTACAATAAGCTCAAGTATTGATGCATTTCAGGCTTTGGTTGTGGATAGGGAGTTTTCAGAGTTGATTGCAGTAAAAAAGGATAAAAAAATTTCAGCTAGTGTAGATCCTATGCTTGATGAAGTCTTTTTTTATTCCAAGCTCAATATAAATGCTGAAAATCCTTTTAAGAGTGGTGATTTTAATAGTAAAAATTCTGAAGATGATGCAGCCATTCCTTCAAAAATCTTTGACTCTTATTATTTGCAATCAAAAATAGAACAATGCTTGAATAGTACCATGCAGACAGTTCAAGAAAATTCAGAAATTTATGATGAAAGGTGGCTTTTTGAAGATTAGCATATATACAGGTTTTTTTTGCACATCAATGATTTGAGAGTTAGCATTGAAGCAGTCGCCAGAGGGTCATTATTCTTAGCTACATTTCATGGTCACAATTCATTGCTGAGGAAATTCTCATATTTTTCCCAGCAAGTTAACGGATTCACATGAGCAGCATGGAGTTTCCATGTGGTAAAGGGATTTCCCACCTCTGTACATATTTGTAAATAAATTTTTGGTGTGATCTAGGTGTAGCTTGTCTTAGTTTTTCAGCCTTGGTTTAGTGTGGGTTTTGGCTTGTTAGTTTTGTCTTGTTGCCTCTTCCACCCTCTCTCTAAGCAGCTCTCCATGCTCTTTTTCTCCTTGACTCTGTTACCCAATGGATGCTAGGCACTAATCTCTCCCAGAGACATTCTGGATTCTCCTAGTCCTTTATAGTCTTGGTCCCCAATCAGAGTCAATGTTACTACCATATTTTTGCTTGTGCCTAAAGTCTCACAATGAGCTAAAAATTAGTTATTATTTGTTGAATTTTTTGTGGCCAAACTCCATATCAGCTTAGATATTTTAATTCTTTAATATTCGAGTTACCCATATGTCCAAACAATTAAATTTAAAGTATTTTGTCTCTTATGCCAAAATTATTTCTGGGTTATGGTCTAGTTGGCTCATTTATTCTACGGTTAAAATTTCACAAGAAACGGAGTTTTTACTAAAAAGTTATGAGGTTTTTTCTATGGCAACTCAAAGGAACAATTATCATTGAACTTGAACCTTGAACCTCCTTAGGTTCAACGTTCAACGTGTAGCCAAATATGAAAACAAAGTGATAAAGCAAATATAATATGAGTGCAGTTTGTGTTTCTGAACCTTCTGATTGAACCCCGCAGGTTTAAGGTTCAAGCGGTTCAAAAAGTTCAAAAACTTCAAAGTTCAAATTTCGGGTTCATTGTAATTTTTGGTCTTTCAACTTGAACTTTGAACCTTCCTTGGTTCAAGCCCGCAGGTTCAAGCACGCAAGTTCAAGGTTCAAGGTTCAAGGTTCGATTTCAAAAGTTCAAACTCAGAATTCAAAGATTCATCAGATACAGGTTCAAAGTGTGTGAGTTCTAGATTTAAAAAAAAAAAAGTTCAAAAATCCAATAACATTGGGATGGCTAATGTTTGTAATTTTCAAAGTAATTTGGAACAACGGATTTTTTGAGATGGAAAAAGGGAGGCTCGGTACAAGGGGCATAACTTTCAATTGAACCATTAGATCGCATCGAAATTTTAATAAGTTTTAGAAAACCTATTTTTCTAAACTGTCACTGGAGTGATTTGAAACATATTATAGGGTTAAAAAGATATTTATCTCTGAGTACAGGTCTATCAAACATTTCGAGATAAAAGATTTGAAGCAAAATAAAAAAAAGTTGTTGGAAGAAGAGGATAAAGGAAAAGATTAATTAATAATCTTTTCAAGAATCAGTTATTGATAACTGATATTCTTAGCTATATATATGTAATGAAAGAAAAGAGAGAGGGTTCTGAAACTGTTATTTTGCAAACAATAGAAGAGTTTTTTTTTTAAAATTATGGGAAGTGTAAACAATAGCAGACTGTTTTACTTGTTAATTTCAGTGAAATACTCCATCTTTGAATGGAATGGAATGTCTGATATAGCTTTTGAAACCTGTGCGTTTGAATATATAAAATATTTTTGTTGGAATATTTATATGTTCATGTATTGGATTCCTTTCTCCGATTTTTATCTAATATCAAGTCTGTGAATCAATCTGATGAATGAAATTAGCTGAAAGCATTTGAATATTCTGATTCCCCTTGTCTTGTGAGGCATGAGCGAGTATCAATCAGAGTTCAAATATTTTGATCACTTTATATAGGTTAATCATTATTTGAAGTTTAATGGTTTGTTATACGTTCCGATAATCATTGTGAGGTGTTCATTTTGTGTTGACAAGTGAATGTTAAAGCCTTTTTTTGTTTTATGGTTAAAAGTGAATTATATGATAAAATTTGGTCAAAATTCATTGTAAATCTTGTAAAGAGGGAGCTATACCTCTCAATTCAGAGGAAGATTATCAATTCAATGATAATCTATCCAACTGTTGGTGCTCTTTGTCCTTTATCTCGGGCATTTGGAGTTAATATGTGTATGTATTTGTTGAAGGACAAATCTGCTCACTAACAGATTTTTGGCGACTCTGTTAGGGATTCAGAATCAAAGATCAGTGCATTTTGTTTCCTCAGTTTTTTACATTTATCTCTGTGTGTGCAGGATTGGCAACTCTGTTAAATCATCATGCAAAATCAAAAGGTTGCAAAAATGGGGAAAAGACCAAATCCCACCATCTTGGAAATTCTTGAGATGGATGATAAAGTGTTGCATGACTTTTGGGATCGCTGCAAAGAAAGTATCACTGAAGTTGTAAAAACAAAGAAAAGCATGGAAGATGACCATGTATCTGCACTTTTATGGGTGAGCCTATGCACTCGGTTTCACAAGTTGAAAGAGCTGGAAGAAACAACAAATTTGCTGCAAGCACATGAAGAGAGAATATCACAACTTAAAGAGGAATTAAGAGTTGATGATGAAGATGCTCTAGCTATTCCATTTTCTTTTCATTCTTACAACTATCCAGTCTTGAGTGAGCAAGAAATCCAAGGAGTAACGATTCAGCCTCATGCAAATTTAATAAATGATCAAGACAACATTGGAGGACTTATGAGCTTGAATGAAAAAGATTCCTTGAAATCTTTTTCCTCTCCAAAAGTAGAAAGTTCCAGTTTTGAAATTATTGAAAATTAGCTTATCCCAGCAAGTTTTAAAGAAGAAAGTTTTCAGGTCAACACAGCCAGAATATGCAGCCTTCAATTTTATAGAAGAAGATGGTAAGAATGATTCTTTGCAAGATTTTAATGAATGTATTCTCGAGTCATTTCACTTTGAAGATGCAATGATATTACATGAAGATTTATCTAGTGAGGCTTGTGTTAGAAATAAAATAAAACCTTTCTCTATTGAATATTTTTCTGAAAATGTGAAAGAAAAAGAAGCTTTTGAAAATAATCTAGAGCAAAAAAGCAACCAAGTTGTTAAGGTGGTGCAGTTTTCAGAATTTTTGGAGGTTTTGAAAGACATTTCTTTCTGTGAAGAGGAAGTCATATGTCAGTTTTTGTCATCCATTGAAGGAGAAGACTCTTTTACAATAAGCTCAAGTATTGATGCATTTCAAGCTTTGGTTGTGGATAGGGAGCTTTCAGAGTTGATTGCAGTAAAAAAAGATAAAGTTTTTTCAGCTAGTGTAGATCCTATGCTTGATGAAGTCTTTTTATATTCCAAGCTCAATATAAATGCTGAAAATCCTTTTAAGAGTGGTGATTTTAATAGTAAAAATTCTGAAGATGATGGAGCCATTCCTTCAGAAACCTTTGACTCTTATTATTTGCAATCAAAAATAGAACAATGCTTGAATAGTACCATGCAGACAGTTCAAGAAAATTCAGAAATTTATGATGAAAGGTGGCTTTTTGAAGATTAGCATATATACAGGTTTTTTTTGCACATCAATGATTTGAGAGTTAGCATTGAAGCAGTCGCCAGAGGGTCGTTATTCTTAGCTACATTTCATGGTCACAATTCATTGCTGAGGAAAGGCTCATATTTTTCCCAGCAAGTTAACGGATTCGCATGAGCAGCATGGAGTTTCCATGTGGTAAAGGGATTTCCCACCTCTGTACATATTTGTAAATAAATTTTTGGTGTGATCTAGGTGTAGCTTGTCTTAGTTTTTCAGCCTTGGTTTAGTGTGGGTTTTGGCTTGTTAGTTTTGTCTTGTTGCCTCTTCCACCCTCTCTCTAAGTAGCTCCCCATGCTCTGTTTCTCCTTGAATCTGTTACCCAATGGATGCTAGGCACTAATCTCTCCCAGAGACCTTCTGGATTCTCCTAGTCCTTTACAGGCCTGGTCCCCAATCAGAGCCAATGTTACCCCCATATTTTTGCTCGTGCCTAAAGTCTCACAATCAGCTAAAAATTAGTTATTGTTTGCTGAAGTTTTTGTGGCCAAACTCCATATCAGCTTAGATATTTTAATTCTTTAATATTCAAGTTACCCATATGTCCAAACAATTAAATTTCATGTCTTTTCTCTCTTATGCCACAATTATTTCTGGGTTATGCTCTACTTGGCTCATTTATTCTACGGTTAAAATTTCACAAGAAACGAAGTTTTTACTAAAAATTTATGAAGGTTTTTATATGGCAACCCAAAGGAACAATTATCATTGAACTTGAACCTTGAACCTCCTTAGGTTCAACGTTCAACGTGCAGCCAAATATGAAAACAAAGTGATAAAGAAAATATAATATGAGTGCAGTTTGTGTTTCTGAACCTTCTGATTGAACCCTACAGGTTCAAGGTTCAAGCGGTTCAAAAAGTTCAAAAACTTCAAAGTTCAAATTTTGGGTTCATTGTAATTTTTGGTCTTTCAACTTGAACTTTGAACCTTCCTTGGTTCAAGCCCACAGGTTCAAGCGCGCAGGTTCAAGGTTCAAGGTTCAAGGTTCGATTTCAAAAGTTCAAATTCAGAATTCAAAGATTCATCAGATGCAGGTTCAAAGTGTGTGAGTTCTAGATTTTAAAAAAAAAAAGTTCAAAAATCCAATAACATTGGCATGGGTAATGTTTGTAATTTTCAAAGTAATTTGGAACAATGGATTTTTTGAGATGGAAAAATGGAGGCTCGGTACAGGGGGCATAACTTTCAATTGAACTGTTGGATCGTGCCGAAATTTTAATATGTTTTAGAAAACCTATTTTTCTAAATTGTCACCGGAGTTATTGGAAACATATGGTCGGGTTAAAAAGATATTTATCTCTGAGTACAGGTCTACCAAACATTTCGAGATAAAAGATTTGAAGCAAAATAAAAAAAAGTTGTCGGAAGAAGAGGATAAAGGAAAAGATTAATTAATAATCTTTTCAAGAATCAGTTATTGATAACTGATATTCTTAGCTATATATATGTAATGAAAGAAAAGAGAGAGGGTTCTGAAACTGTGATTTTGGAAACAATAGAAGAGTTTTTTTTTAAGAATTATGGGAAGTGTAAATGATAGCAGACTGTTTTACTTGTTAATTTCAGTGAAATACTCCATCTTTGAATGGAATGGAATGTCTGATATAGCTTTTGAAACCTGTGCGTTTGAATATATAAAATATTTCTGTTGGGATATTTATATGTTCATGTATTGGATTCCTTTCTCTGATTTTTATCCAATATCAAGTCTGTGAATCAATCTGATGAATGAAATTAGCTGAAAGCATTTGAATATTCTGATTCCCCTTGTCCTCTGACGCATGAGCGAGTATCAATCAGAGTTCAAATATTTTGATCACTTTATATAGGTTAATCGTTATTTGAAGTTTAATGTTTTGTTATACGTTCCAATAATCATTGTGAGGCGTTCATTTTGTGTTGACAAGTGAATATTAAAGCCTTTTTTTCTTTTATGGTTAAAAGTGAATTATATGATAAAATTTGGTCAAAATTCATTGTAAATCTTGTAAAGAGGGAGCTATACCTCTCAATTCAGAGGAAGATTATCAATTCAATGATAATCTATCCAACTGTTGGTGCTCTTTGTCCTTTATCTCGGGCATTTGGAGTTAATATGTGTATGTATTTGTTGAATGACAAATCTGTTCACTAAAATAATCAAAGCTAGGAGATGGTCCTAAAAAAGTTAGGTTCGCTAAAAGCTATACAAAAGGAGATCGACCATAGGAAAGCCAAATGGAAGGGACACACTCTTTCACGTTCTATGTCTATGGAGCCTCCTATGTCTGTGGTTAAAGATACTCTTGATTTAGGTACCCCTATCTCTGTTAATGATTCCAACAAAAAATATATTTTGATAATAAAGTCTTTAGTTTATGTAAGGATTGGCAAGAAGGTAATGCCTTCGACTAGCAGGCCATCTCTTTTAACCTATTGTGGATGGCGGGTTTTGGTGTAGTTTTAGGTAGTTTTTGTTATTGGTTTTGTCTCTAGACCTTTTTGTGCTTAGTGGTTTTTTATTATTTTATTTTTTGGGCTCTTTCTTAGCTAGGGGTGCACTCCTCATGCATCCTAGCTGGTGCTTTTTAGCGGATATGTAATGGCATGAGCCTAACCCACACATTATCTTTTAAGAGAAACTCACTTGGCAACAAGCTTCTATCAATGTCAAATGCTTCAAAAAAGTATTTTACAAATGTGGAAAATTCATGTATATAATCATATTTATAATTGAAGATTATGTTGTTGCACACCTTTTAAAATAAGAAACTAACTCCTCGTCATGCCTTCTCATGTTTGCTAGCTCTTGGAAAATAAGATAGGGACCAAAGACATCTGCATACCTATTACCAAAGGATATGATAATAATTTCTCAAAAATAAAAATGATAGTCTAGGAAACCTTTTGACGATAGATCTTTAAGCTCCCATTAGGAGACCTAGCAACAAAACTCATCTACGAATCTTTATATTCAAATTAAATTCATCCATAAAATTAGAAGAAAAATATGAATGTGCTTCCTTTTATGAATAATTTTTAACATCAAAAGTAGGAGTTTGACTGTAGACTTTATTTTCAAAAGATATAAAATCATAAGTAGCCCATGGGTATATGCACCAAGTTGTGGTACCAAAAGGGGGTCTTAAGATGCCACTTTATTTCTGAAATCAACAATGTCTAAACTTCAACGGCAAATTGAAGATAGTTACACTCTAAATTTGAAGATGCAACAAGAACAAGAGTCAGATTGCTTCAAGTCTACTTTCTAAACTACTATTTTTTTTTTAAATGGTGGAGATTAAGGGCTTCAAAAAGGGGGGCCACAAAAAGTGATCCTGTTTTTATGCAAAAAACATAACATAGCGTCTGTTGTGGCCCCCCTTAAATGTTAGCTTTTTTTTTTAATTTTTAAAATTGCTTCAGTGAGAAATTAGCTAACACCTTGTAGTTTATGCCAGAATTTTCAGCTAATTTTTTAATGAGTATATGATCTTTTACTAATTTTCAAAGTGGAAACATCCTGAAAAACAGAAATTTGAGCGTGCTCCCCCCTAAAATCATTGAAAACAAATCAAAAATCAAAACTTTTTTTTTAAAATTGTGTAGAATGGAGTCTAGTTTCTAAAAATGTAATTTTTTTCAAAATCTGATGAACGTGTAAAAATCTATACCCAAAATAGTGCATGTTGGTTTTGACAAAAAACGGACACACTAACAAAAGAAATTATAGATGAAAGACTTAACGAAATCAAAATTTGAAATAAATTACATTGTTGGATAGCTAAGAGGGAGCTCAAGTTTACCACAGTATTTTTTTTTAACTTCATTGAAACATGTGCAAACTTGATGGAGAGCATGACCAAAAATATGTCAAAATTTTCAATGTTTTGATAAAAACACATCTCTAGCCTGAAATGGTCGTCCAAACCTTTGGGTTGGATTCCCAAGGCAAATCCAAACCATAGGTTTAGTGTTTTCCAAAGCGGGCCTTTTGGCACGCACCAAATATGGCACTCGCCCTATTTGGCGTGCGCCAAATGTGATGAATGGATATTCCATTTGGCGCGTGCCAAATGTGGTCCATATTTCACATTTGGCGCACACCAAATAAGGATGAAGAGGGAGATAGTTCGAGGTATAGGAGAATAAGGGAATTGTGAGAGCTAGAGAGGGGAGGGACAAAGAAGAGCATGTATCTATAAGACTGAGGAGCTCGAGAAGAGGTAAGCAGAGAGAGAGAATATGAGATCTAGTTCGGAGAGAGAGATGGAACTATGAGGGAAGGGAGATAAAGAGGGGAGAGGTGAGATGGGGGTTTCTATGTACACATTTGGCACTCTCCCTATTTGGCACGCGCCAAATGTGGAATATGGAACACATTTGGCATGTGCCAAGTAGGGAGAGTGCCAAATGTGTACATAGAAACCCCCATCTCACCTCTCCCTTCTTTATCTCCCTTCCCTCGTAGTTCCATCTCTCTCTATGAACTAGATCTCATATTCTCTCTCTCCCCTTACCTCTTCTTGGGTTCTTCATTCTTATAGATACATACTCTTCTTTGTCCCTCCCCTCTCTAGCTCTCACAATTCCCTTATTCTCCTATCCCTTGAGCTATCTCCCTCTTCATCCTTACACCCATCTAATTCCATCTCTCACCTCTTTCCCTTATTTTCTTCCTCACTCCCTCCTCACTCTAGGTCCTAAGGGGTCATAAGACACCATATGACCCCTTACGACACAATATGACCCCTAACGACACCTAAGGGGTCATATGGTGTCCTAAGGGGTCATTGGACACCATATGACCTCTTAGGTTACCATAGGACCCATAACAACACCATATTTTGTCCTAATTGGTCATAGGACACCATATGACCGCTTAGGACACCATACAACCCATAACGACACCATATAGTGTCTTAATGGGTCATAAGACACCATATGACCCCTTAGGTGTCGTTAAGGGTCATATTGTGTCCTAAGGGGTTATATGATGTCCTATGACCACTTAGGACACCATATGACCCCTTAGTACACCATATGGTGTCAGTATGGTTCGTATGGTGTCTTATGACCCCGTAGGACACCATATGAGCCCCTACTACACCATATGGGGTCAATATGGTCTTATGGTGTGCGATGATCTCTTAGGACACCATATGACCCCTTAGGACACCAATAGACCCATAATGACAACATAAAGTGTCCTAAGGGGTCATATGGTGTCTTAAGGGGTCATAACACACCATATGACTCGTTAAGACACAATATGATCCCTAACGTCACCTAAGGGGCCATATGGTGTCCTATGGACCCATAGGACACCATATGACCCTTTAGGTATCCATACGACCCATAACGACACCATATTGTCTCCTAAGGGGTCATATGGTGTCCCAAGGGGTCATAGGACACAATATGACCCCTTAGGACTCCATACGACCCATAATGACACCATATTGTGTCCTAAGGGGTCATAGGACACCATATGACCCCTTACGACACCATACAACCCATAACAACACCATATTGTGTGCTAAAGGGTCATATGGTGTCCTAAGGGGTCATAAGACACCATATGACCCCTTACGACACCATACGACCCATAACAACACCATATTGTGTCCTAAGCAGTCATATGGTATCCTAAGGGGTCATAGGATACCATATGACTTGTTACGACACCATACGACCCATAACAACACCATATTGTGTCCTAAGGGGTCATATGGTGTCTTAAGGGGTCATAACACACCATATGACCTGTTAAGACACACTATGATCCCTAACGACACCTAAGGGGTCATCTGGTGTCCTATGGCCCCATAGGACACCATATGACCCCTTAGCTATCCATATGACCCATAACGACACCATATTGTGTCCTAAGGGGTCATATGGTGTCCTAAGGGGTCATAGGACACCATATGACCCCTTACGACACCATATGACCCATAACGACACCATATTGTGTCCTAAGGGGTCATATGGTGTCCTAAGGGATCATAAGACACCATATGACCCCTTAGGACACCATATGACCCATAACAACACCGTATTGTGTCCTAAGGGGTCATATGGTGTCCTAAGGGGTCATAGGACACCATATGACCCCTTACGACACCATACGACCCATAACGACACCATATTGTGTCCTAAGGGGTCATACAGTGTCGTAAGGGATCATAAGATACCATATCACCCCTTACGACACCATATGACCCATAACGACACCATATTGTGTCCTAAGGGGTCATATGGTGTCTTAAGGGGTCATAAAAAACCATATGACCCATTAAGACACAATATGATCCCTAACAACACCTAAGGGGTCATATGGTGTCCTATGGCCCCATAGGCCACCATATGACCCCTTAGGTGTCCATGCAACCCATAACGACACCATATTGTGTCCTAAGGGGTCATATGCTGTTTTAAGGGGTCATAGGACACCATATGACCCCTTAGGACACTATATGACCCATAATGACAACATTAGGTGTCCTAAGGGGTCATATGGTGTCTTAAGGTGTCATAACATACCATATGACTCGTTAAGACACAATATGATCCCTAACATCACCTAAGGGGTCATATGGTGTGCTATGGCCCCATAGCCCATGATATGACCCTTTAGGTATCCATATGACCCATAATGACACCATAATGTGTCCTAAGGGGTCATATGGTGTCGTAAAAGGTCATAAGACACCATACGACCCCTTAGGACTCCATACGACTCATAACGACACCATATTGTGTGCTAAGGGGTCATAGGACACCATATGACCCCTTACAACACCATATGACCCAGAGCGACACCATATTGTGTCCTAAGGCATTATATGGTGTCCTAAGGGGTCATAGGACACCATATGACCCCTTAGGACATCATACGACCCATAACGACACCATATTGTGTCCTAACGGGTCATATGGTGTCCTAAGGGGTCATTGGATCCCATATGATCCCTTATGACACCATACAACCCATAACGACACCATATTGTGTCCTAAGGGGTCATAAAACACTATATGACCCGTTAAGACACAATATAATCCCTAACGACACCTAAGGGGTCATATGGTGTCCTATGGCCCCATAGGACACCATATGACCCCTTAGGTGTCCATACGACCCATAACAACACCATATTGTGTCCTAAGGGGTCATAGGACACCATATAACCCCTCACGCTACCATACGACCAATAACAACACCATATTGTGTGCTAAGGGGTCATAAGACACCATATCACCACTTAGGACACCATACGACCCATAATGACACCATATTGTGTCCTAAGGGGTCATATGGTGTCCTATCCCCTTAGGACAACATATGACCCCTTGCAACACCATACGACCCATAACGACACCATATTGTATCCTAAGGGATCATATGGTGTCTAAGGGGTCATAGGATACCATATGACCCCTTACGACACCATACGACCCATAACGACACCATATTGTGTCCTAAGGGGTCATATGGTGTCTTAAGGGGTCATAACAAACCATATGACCTGTTAAGACACAATATGATCCCTAATAACACTTAAGGGGTCATATGGTGTCCTATGGCCCCATAGGACACCATATGACCCCTTAGGTGTCTATACGACCCATAACAGCACCATATTGTGTCCTAAGGGGTCATAGGACACCATATGACCCCTTACGACACAATACGGCCCATAACGACACCATATTGTGTCCTAAAGGGTCATATGGTGTCCTAAGGGGTCATAGGACACCATATGACCTGTTAGGATACCATATAACCCATAACGACACCATATTATGTCCTAAGGAGTCATATGGTGTCCTAAGGGGTCATAGGATATCATATGACCCCTTACAACACCATACGACCCATAACGACACAATATTGTGTCCTAAGGGGTCATATGGTGTCTTAAGGCATCATAGGATACCATATGACCCCTTACGACACCATATGACCCATAACGACACCATATTGTGTCCTAAGGGGTCATATGGTATCTTAAGGGGTCATAACAAACCATATGACCCATTAAGACACAATATGATCCTTAATGACACCTAATGGGTCATATGGTGTCTTATTGCCCCATAGGACACCATATGACCCCTTAGGTGTCCATACGACCCATAATGACACCATATTTTGTCCTAAGGGTTTATATGGTGTCCTAAGGGGTCATAGGACACCATATGACCCCTTACGACACCAAACGACCCATAATGACACTATATTGTGTCCTAAGGGGTCATGTGGTGTCCTAAGGGGTCATAAGACACCATATGACCCCTTAAGACACCATACATCCCATAACGACACCGTATTGTGTCCTAAGGGGTCATATGGTGTCCTAAGTGGTCATAGGACACCATATGACCCCTTACAACACCATACGACCCATAACGACACCATATTGTGTCCTAAGGGGTCATAGGATACCATATGACCCCTTACGACACCATACAACCCATAACAACACCATATTATGTCCTAAGGGGTCATATGGTGTCTTAAGGGGTCATAACAAACCATATGACTCGTTAAGATACAATATGATATCTAACGACACCTAAGGGGTCATATGGTGTCATATGGCCCCATAGGACACCATATTACCCCTAAGGTGTCCATACGACCCATAACAACACCATATTGTGTCCTAACAGGTCATATGGTGTCCTAAGGGGTCATAGGACACCATACGACCCATAATGACACCATATTATGTCCTAAGGGGTCATATGGTGTCTTAAGGGGTCATAAGATACCATATGACCCCTTACAACACCATACAACCCCTTATGACACCATATTGTGTCCTAAGGGGTCATATGGTGTCCTAAGGGGTCATGGACACCATATGACCCCTTATGACACCATACGACCCATAACGACACCATATTGTGTCCTAAGGGGTCATATGGTGTCCTAAGGGGTCATAGGACACCATATGACCCCTTAGGACACCATACGACCCATAACGACATTGTAGTGTATCCTAAGGGGTCATATGGTGTCCTAAGGGGTCATAAGACACCATATGACCCCTTACGACACCATACAACCCATAACAACATCATATTGTGTCCTAAGGGGTCATATGGTGTCCTAAGGGGTCATAGGACACCATATGACCTCTTAGGACACTATACAACCCATAACGACACCTTATTATGTCCTAAAGGGTCATATGGTTTAATTTTTATGGTTGTGGCTATCAAACTATAGGGTATAGAGTATAGATTATAGGGTACAGAGTAGAAATTTATCAAAGGTTAAAAAATTTCAATGGAAGTCATTTGGCTAGCGCTATTGAGCTGCACTAAAAAAGAGTTATAGGGTATAGAGTAGAAATTTATCAAAGGTCAAAAAATTTCAATGGAAGTCATTTGGCTAGTGCCAAATATGGCTGGCACTAGCCAAATGAGCTGCACTAAAAAACGGTTATATGGGACCCTTTACCCGTGATCCAAGCCCACATTCTCTCATTTTGTCTTCTTTCTGCACATGATCAGACAAAAAAATGCTTTTTGCATGGTGTTGATATTTTATGCAAGGTTATTTTATACATTCCATTAGCTCTCCACCACCTTTTTTTTCATTTGGCAGTGTCAAAGAGGAAGAACATAGTTTTTTTTGTCAAATTTGAATAATTGAGGTAATATTTTCTTGTTTCTAGAATTCAAATACTTATTAAGTGTTATTTTGTTTAAATGTTATAATAAAAGTGTGAGTCAAAATTGATTATAATCCTATTAGATTTACATTAGATTTAGCAATGCATTTGAAGGAAGTTGCATAAGAAAATTATTTGTTTAGTGGTTTAAAACAAAATTTGCAATTTCATACATCCTTTTTAAGATCTTATGAAATAATTTAAAAAAGGAATACATGAAATAATTTCAATTTCATATATCCATTTTAACATATGCATAATTAGGACAGTCATAGATGCATAATTTCACTTTAATCTCTTTTATGTGCAATGTAGAAATCATCATCATGCCTAGGAAATGACCAAAAAATGTAACACCGGAAGAGCGTGAAGATAAGAATGCAAAAAAAAGAGAAGGAATGAAGCAACTTCGTGAACAAAGGAAATTGAATACCATAGAAGAAGAGGTGCCAATTGAAGAGGAACATGAAATATCCATCCAATCTAAGAGAGAGACAAAATTGGCCACACAAAGGCAACAAATGCAAAACCTTCGTGCAATGAGACAATTGAATCCCGAGGTTGAGAGCATGTCTACCACAATTCAAGTTGAAGGCACCCCATCTCTTACATCTCAAGTTGAAGGCACACCATCTCTTATTGCCACACCGTTGGTGTCTACAACATCTCATATTGAATGCACTCCCTCTATGACATTTGATGTTACAAGTACTTCACGACTGACATCAAGTATTGGAGCTACACCATCTTGTACAACTCAATTTCAAAGTATGTCATCATTTTCATCTTTGGTTGAAGGTATGCCACCTATCCCTAATGTTTTTGACATTCCTAATCTTGAGGTAACTCAAAGTTTGAGAACACCTCCTAGAGTTTTGCATAGAAATCCTAAGTATTTGATTGACATTGATGCTAATTTTTTGAAACCAATGGTTGACAAGATTCCGAAGCGTACTTGTCAAAGACATTCTAACCGGATATGGAAAATATTTTTTGAGCCTTTAAATGAGACAGGAAGATGTCAACTATTTGTTGAAATGATGAGAAATCTGAAATTTAGGCCCATAATGAAGATTCTTGGGCTAAGAATATCGATTGAATCAAGCAAAAAATCTATTGTGAATAATCTGATGAATGCATATGATACTTTTGGTTCTAACTCACGTACAAAAGATAGTAATGCCACACGACGTGTCATTACATCAACAATTGTAAGAACTCAAACTAAAAAAGCTCACCTCCTTAGAAAGACAAGTAAACAATTGAAGATAAGTAGACAAACTCTAATGAGAGCTATGGGAAGGTGACAAAGAGTGGAGAATCCATATAACAATGAGTTATGGGCATTTTCCGATAGATTACCATGAAAAGATAAAGCAATTATTGAAGCCTTGATATCCCTAATTGAAATTTTTTGGAAGAATAACACAAGGGTCCCTCCAAATCAAAGAGATGTTGTAAGAAGGAGGATTGGTAGTAAAATCCGTGATCCACATCCGAAACATTTTTTGGATATGACTCAAACACAATTTTTTGCCTAGTTTCAATGTATGTATCCTCAAATAAAAATTAGTCAAAGATTCTTTGAAATGGTAAAGACTTTTTATGTCAAAATAAATCACACACGCACAACTTCTTGTTGTAGAGTACATATTGAATTTTCTAACCATTATGATGTTTATCAACACATATGTATAGATTTGCATGCTAACAATGTTTTGCAGGAATGCAACATAAATTGTCCACCGACATCTTCAAGGGAATTCATATCTAGCATCTTATGTGAAAGAGTAGATGGTCAAGTATATTACAATAAGTGTTGCTTGGATGGTACATGTGTTGATTGTGGTGTATTGCGACATTTACAAATTTGTCAACATATGGATATTGGACAAGAAATTGGTACTGAATTAATAGAATTTGGAAAATATAAGACAGTGGCCTACATGCTAAAAGATGGAAAAGAGGCAAAAAGGTGTGAATTAGTTAGTGAACAGATTCCAGAGTACGGTTTATGGGTATCTTTCATGAGAATATAGTGTATGAGTATGCAAGGCATAACCATCGAGCTCGTTGGTTGGACTCACAATTTAAGTTATGCAAGGACACATTTCCACTTCATACAATTGTTTCAATTGTTGACTTTGCAGAGAACTACACACTACAACTGTAGAACGAGGTGCAATCACAATATTACAACTCCACATAAGTTGCTATATTTGTGCATATAGCATTCATTCATGCACATGATAGTATGGAAGAGGATAGGAAGATATTGAGGGAGTATCATTTGTACATTAGTGATGATCACTCACACTCTACAGAGTTTGTGCAAGGTTGTTTTCAGATATTCTACGATGATTTGGCTAGCCGAGGCATATCATTCCGTCAACATATCATATGGTCAGATAATTGGGCATCGCAATTTAAGAACTCTCGGATGTTTTATTGTTTGAGTAGGATGCATAAGTTGACTACTATTCAACATATGTGGAATTTTTCTGTGGCTGGGCATGGAAAAGGGGAGCATGATGGTGCAGGAGCATGTATTAAAAGAGCTTTAGCACGAGAAGAGTTAAAGTACAAAGGGAATGCAAACTTGAAAGATGCAAAATCAATTGTTCAGTGGTGCAATGGTACAGTTGGTCTAGGTAATCAAGGTAAGTCTTCAGTTCACAGATTTTTTTGGTTGGTAGATGATACTAACATTGCAAAATTAGAAGATTGTTGTACATTGACAGGATCGAGTGAGCTACATTCTTTCAAAATCTCTAATGCATGTTCATGGACTATCCATACGCGGCGGATGGCATGTTATTGTTCTTCATGTAGAGATGGTGCCTATAATGAGTGTGCCTCAAAGGAGTGGGTGGACGAATGGTGTATAAGGCCTCTAATCCCACTTGAGACATACCGACCTCCAAGTGCATTACAACTCACACAGATGGAAGCGTCAATTGACTTTGACAATGTGTCAGATTTAGTCCAACTAGGTAAATTATCCACATGCAATTTTTTGTACTTTAATATTTTACCTTAGTTGTTTGCTAAATTCTTCTCACTTTATCATTGCAGGGCATGTTTATGCAATAATTGCAACTGAAGACAATGAAGAAGGGATAGATTATTACCTATGTCGTTGTGTGGATGCAAAAAACAAATTGGATGGCCCTGTGGTAGATGGAGAAAATATTGAGTACCCCATAGGATCAGTAGTTGTTATTGGTACATGGCTTAGAAGGTACCCAGTGAAGAAGTCTAACCTGTGGTTGTTCGAAGACTTCGAGACACATAGGAAGATTCTTCATTATTCTAACCTTGTTGTAGCTTCAAATGTTCATTTGATCAGATATGGGGGTAGACCACTAAACAAGAACCTATGGAAGGTTCGTGAGTTTGACCATGAGGCCATACTAGACATGATAAAGAGTAGAGCAAATCTAGATGGTTCATTGGATTAAATGTAAATGTAAAAAATTGTAATATCAATCTTATTTGGATATATGTACATGACTTGTATTTTTGACTACTCGAGGCATTGTAATATAAAAAAAAAGTGTTTTTGTCTTATTTTTTGTGATTTTATGTAAATAATGTCATTTTGGACCATTAGAGATCACATGGGATCATTTCGTGAAGTATACCCTGCTAATATGGTAAAAGATGTAAAAATTGCTCATTTGTTGTCAATCACTCAAAGTGTGAAAAATTGTCAAAATTCGGCATGGTTTTTATCAATGTTAGTGACATGTAAGAACAATTCGCCTGATCCTGCGGGATTGTGTTATGACACTCTAAAAAATCCTCTCTCGGTTTTGGTAGACTCGGATCCAGTTTCTCATGGTGACACTTTCTCGGTTGCGACAAAAAGCGTCAGATGAGTTCAATGAAAAGTTGCACAATGCCCCATCTTTCAATCCGCTAGTCGCAGCACCAAACCATCAGCTCGTACATGTCAGGGTGGCTGGGTTTACGCTAGGAATTCCTTCTTTTTGCTCTCCAACTCGCCCGATCGTTGCGGGCCACACCCTAGTAGCGAAATCGCCTAAGTGCTCAAGTTGCTCAAAGTTGTCAATATTCGGCATCGCGTTTCTCGGTGTCGGTTAATCATAAGAACAAGTCATCTCATCCTGCGGGGTCCTATTATGGCACTCTAAAAAATCCTCTCTCGGTTTTGGTAGAATCGGATCTAGTTGCTCGTGGTCACACTTTCTCGGTTGTGACAAAAAGCGTCAGATGAGTTCAATGAAAAGTTGCACAATGCCCCAACTTTCAATCCACTCATCGTGGTACTGAACCGTCAGCTTGTACACATCGGGGTGGCTGGTTTTATGTTAGGAATGCCTTCTTTTTGCTATCAAACTCACCCGATCGTTGTGGGCCACACCCTAGCAGCGAAATCGCTTAGGTGCTCAAGTTGTTCAAAGTTGTCAATATTCGACATCACATTTCTCAGCACCCGTTAATCATAAGAATGAGCCGTCTAATCCTGTGGGGTTGTGTTATGGCACTCTAAAAAAGCCTCTCTCAGTTTTGGTAGACTCGGTTCTAGTTGCTCATGGTGACACTTTCACGGTTGCGACAAAAAGTGTCGGATGAGTTCAATGAAAAGTTGCACAATGCCCCATCTTTCAATCTGTTCGTTGTGGCACCAAACCGTTAGCTCATACGTGTTAGGGTGGTTGGTTTTATGCTAGGAATGCCTTCTTTTTGCTTTGCAAGTTGCCCAATCCTTGGGGGCCACACCTTAGCAGTGAAATCGCCTAAGTGCTCAAGTTGCTCAAAGTTGTCAATATTCGGCATCGCGTATCTTAGCGCTCATTAATCATAAGAACGAGTCATCTGATCCTGCGGGGTCGTGTTATGCCACTCTAAAAACTCTTCTTTCGGTTTTGGTAGACTCAGATCTAGTTTCTCGTGGCGACACTTTCTCGGTTGCGATAAAAAGCATTAGATGAGTTCAATGAAAAGTTGCACAATGCACCATCTTTCAATCCACTCGTTGCGGCACCGAACCGTCAGCTCGTACGCATTGGGGTGGCTAGGCTTATGCTAGGAATGTCTTCATTTTAATCTCCAACTCGCCTGATCGTTGTGGGCCACACCCTAGCAGCGAAATTGCCTAAGTGCTCAAGTTGCTCAAAGTTGTCAATATTCGGCATCGCATTTCTCGATGCCCATTAATCAAAAGAACAAGTCATCTAATCATGCGGGGTTGGTTAATGGCACTCTAAAAAATCCTCTCTCGATTTTGGTAGACTCGGATCTAGTTTCTCATGGCGACACTTTCTCGGTTGGGACAAAAAGTGTGAGATGAGTTCAATGAAAAGTTGTACAATGCCCCATCTTTCAATCCTCTCGTCACGGCACTGAACTGTTAGCTCATATGCATCAGGGTGGCTGGGTTTACATTAGGAATTCCTTCTTTTTGCTCTCCAACTCGCCCGATCATTGCGGGCCACACTTTAGCAGCGAAATCACCTAAGTGCTCAAGTTGCTCAAAGTTGTCAATATTCGGCATCGCGTTTCTCGGTGCCTATTAATCATAAGAATGAGTCATCTGATCCTGCGGGGTCGTATAATGGCACTCTAAAAAATTCTCTTTCGATTTTGGTAGACTTGGATCCAGTTTCTCGTGGCAACACTTTCTCGGTTGCGACAAAAAGTGTTAGATGAGTTCAATGAAAAGTTGCACAATGCCCCATCTTTCAATCTGCTCGTCGCAGCACAGAACCGTCAGCTCATACACATCGGGGTGGCTAGGTTTATGCTAGGAATGTGTTCTTTTTTCTGTCCAACTCGCCTGATCGTTGCGGGCCACACCCTAGCAGCGAAATCACCTAAGTGCTCAAGTTGCTCAAAGCTGTCAATATTCAGCATCGTGTTTCTCAGCGCTCATTAATCATAAGAATGAGTCATCTTATCCTACAAGGTCATGTTATGGCACTCTAAAGAAGCCTCTCTCGATTTCGGTAGACTCGGATCCAATTGCTCATGGCGACACTTTCTCGGTTGCGACAAAAAGCCTCAGATGAGTTCAATGAAAAGTTGCACAATGCCCCATCTTTAAATCTACTCATCGTGACACCAAACCGTCAGCTCGTACGCGTCGAGGTGGTTGGGTTTACGCTAGGAATGCCTTCTATTTTCTCTCCAACTCGCTCGATCGTTGCGGGCAACACCCTAGTAGCAAAATCGCCTAAGTGCTCTAGTTGCTCAAAGCTGTCAATATTCAGCATCGCATTTCTCGGTGCCCATTAATCATAAGAATGATCCATTTGATCTTATGTGGTCGTGTTATGGCACTCTAAAAAAGCCTCGCTCGGTTTTGGTAGATTCGGATCCAGTTGCTCGTGGCGACACTTTCTCAGTTGCAACAAAAAGCATCATATGAGTTCAATGAAAAGTTGCACAATGCCCCATCTTTCAATCCGCTTGTCGTGACACCGAACTGTCAGCTCGTACACGTCAGGGTGGTCGACTTTACGCTAGGAATGCCTTCTTTTTTCTCTCCAACTCGCCCGATCGTTGCGGGCCACACCCTAGCAGCGAAAGCACCTAAGTGCATGCATTAGATGAATATAAGTTTATGAGCTATGCAATTTTTTTAGAATGGGTATTGGTACAATGGTGTCTTACATTGTCTAATTTTGGTTCTTTCCATGTTTCCTTTATATAGTCTTATTTCGACTATAACTATTGAATTTGTGTTGATCTCCATAAGCTTGTGTCTTGGATTACAAACACATATTTAGGTTCAAAGCTTAAGTAACAATAAACTTTGTGCAATTATTCATTTAATCATTTGTACTGCAATTATGGATAACCATGATAAATAATTTGCATTAACCAAAAAGCTACAAATCCATGCAACATTGTATACCGTTAAAACTATCAAATATATCCAATACAAACAAATAGGCTTGCCAAAAGCCATATGGACTTAGAATTTCACATATTCATAAAACAAAACATATGTTCAAAATATCTATAAAGGCATACAACATGATATCCAATAAATTCAAATAGGGGCTTGCCAAAAGCTATATGGACATAGAATGTCACATATTCGTAATACAAAACATATGCTCAAATTTGCCATATAGGCATACAACATGGTATCCAATAAAGTCAAATAGGACCTTGCCAAAAGCCATATGGAGATAGAATGTCACATATTCGTAATACAAAACATATGTTCAAAATTGCTTTATAGGCATACAACATAGGACCCTATTCTATTCATTTCCCTCTAGGAGAAGGAAACAGATCATGAGATATCTTTTCCTGTTGAGGGGATGGAGATGTATATGATGCAAGTGTCTTTCAAGTATGTCCACTCAACCTCCTCTCCAAACTTTTTTGTAACTCCACCTGATACAATGAAAAGAATGATGTTAGCATTTACAAAAATTGAATTTTAGAATGACATATAATAGAATAGTCACTTACCGCATACAAATAATCATGATGTTCATCCACAATAGATGCACGTTCATGATCTGGAGTGATAAACCCCTCCTGTAAGCATCACAATATAAATTAAACTAAATACAAGTGTCGTTAAAATTTTCAATAACATATTATTAACATAACAAATGTAATGCTAAATTCACTAAATTTACAAATATGTCTCATACTTCTATTAAAGCAGTTGAACTTGCTACTGCTGCAGCAACACCGCGCTCCATTGACGCATGGACAACAGGAGGAGTCTCTGATGTCAACATCTGAAAATTAAGCAAAGTATATTGATTAATCGCCAAAACTATCTATATTATTTAATAACAACATTAAAGATAAATTGTTTACCTGGGTGAAAGATTGTCGATGAATACACTATGAGGTGTTGATGTTGAAGCTCTAGTATCAAACTATTTGACATCCAAAATGAGTAATTAGAAAATCATTCACATAAGGTTCAACTATCTACATATAATAATTATATTTCTTCACTCGTTGTATACCTGTGGAGTCAACGAAGTCATGAAAAAGGGTGTTGCAGGAATGTTGCTAGTATTGTGAACACTTTGACCCTAATTTTTTATCATAATAATTTATTAATTTAGATATATTCTCAAATTTACATATAAGATTTAATAAAAAGAATGAAATGAACTTGTAATGAAATTCACCTGGGTATCAATGCCAAATGTTTCATTCAGCAAGGATTCTGTCATGACAATGTTCTTTGTAGCAAACTCTGCTCGTGCACGTGCATTCTCAGAACTATTAGGATCATAAGTGCAAAGAGAACCGCAAGTTCGACAAAAATGAGCTGGAACTCGATGCCTAGAAGAATCAACATCATCACTTGCATCACCCTCTACTAGAGGCCTAGCATACTATATAAGGGTCTAAGTGAGTGAGCTAATCGAGTCTAGAATTTCAACCTCAATACTCTCCTTCACAATGGAAGGAATAATAACATGCTCCACCATAGGTCTGGCCAAAGGTCTTGGTGGGAGAGTTGGATCACGTTGTGCACCCTCTCTATCATGCGAGGAACCCCCACCTCTACCTTGGAAATCTAGAAAATCAAAATAGTTTGGGATCTCATTAAGGACAAACTCACAGTACAGTTTTCTCAAAAAGTATTAGGGTACCTCATGATTATTGCATGGGGGCTGATCAAATACCATCCACCACCTATCCCAAAAATTGTTCTTATTCCCTTCATGATGACACCAATGAGTAGGGAATCTCCTACATCCAGGGTGTAAAGGTTGAATTGTTCGGGGGTCCGTAAAAAGAGCACACAAGTCAAATTTATTAATTTTCTTTTTCTTCACTACCGCATATGATAATTTGTCAGCATAAAATTGCTTTTGTTCTTCCTTCTTACTAGACCAAAAATTGATTTGCCCACTCACAGATTGTATGTGAGATACAATAGATTGCAAAGAACTGGCAAGGTTTGTCATATGGGAGTTTGTTCCAGTGGGATCTTTTAGCCTTGTGATTAAACCTTCAAGCTCTTTTTGGCTATTTTCTATTTGACCTAATAGGTTTTCTTGTGTACCTATGGGATGTCTATGGATTGTAGGAGGTTCTTGATGTGCTTCTTCTTCAATATGGTCTTCATGAGGAGGTGATTGATGTGCTTCTTCTTCAATATGGTCTTCATGAGGAGGTGATTGAGTGTTTTCAACATTTTCTTGTCTAATCTCATTTCCTGATTATAAAAATAAATTTAAATCAATAAACCTAGTTTAATCTTCATATTAATAAAAAAATGACAATAAGAAAATAAAAATACATACCTCTTCGAGGTCTTCGATGGTGTGACGACATTTTGATGAGAGATGGATAACTTAGTGCCCAATATCAAGCTTTTACAAAGGTCAAGCGCAAGAAAATGGCATCCGAAATCACCAAAACGTGGGTTTGGGAATGCAGAATGCATCCAAAATGTGGAGCAGGGTTTTTTTAAAGTTTTAAATGTGCATAAAGCGCACGCCTTATAAGGTGCGCGCACTATAGGGCGCGCGCCTTATAAGGTGCGCGCACTATAGGGCGCGCGCCTTATAAGGTGCGCGCACTATAGGGCGCGCGCCTTATAAGGTGCGCGCACTATAGGGCGCGCGCCTTATAAGGTGCGCGCACTATAGGGCGCGCGCCTTATAAGGTGTGCGCTTTATTATAATTTTTCATTTTTTTTTTAAATATGGTACCTTTTTTGTACCACAATTTTGTGCATATACCCCCATCATAAATCTAACTTCTCGTATACATCAATAATGGGAACATTATGAAGCCTAATCTTTTGGAACCTTGTAGTTGCAAGATATGATTTGAATCAAGTAATCTATACTTGAATATTTTTATTTTACTATCAAATTATTATTTTTATCTTATAAGATCATCTTATTTTATTATGAGTTCATGGTATTCATTTTGAAGGATACTTGTAAGCTTTGGGAAAGATCCATATATAAGATATATGGTTTTTTTGATATTAGGAAGAGGAATGACTATAGTAATCAGGATCATACTCTTCACCATACTATCTAGAAATTGAACCATAAGAAGGTAGATATGAGAGATAAACCTTAGAATGATAATTCTCATACCAAGTCCTACCATGGTCCTACAACATTCTATTATACATAGGATTGAACTATGCCTCTTTTATAAATGTGTTTTTTATTTTATTAAAGAAACTTTATGTCACCGATATAGAAGAGAAACATATGTACCTTAACCACCAAATTATACACCACATGATTGCATCTTTGATTCACCTTAGTAAGCTTTATAAAAATAATATAGAAACTTGGTTTCCAATAATATATTCATGACCTCTTTGAAAGATAAATTTCTTGAAGCACATTGATGTCCAAGTAACTATTTTAGTCTTGAGTTGGATTATAATATAGGCTTCATGTATTGTAGTGTGAGGATTAACACAACCATTGAATATTCCCCAACAATGGTGTCAATTATGTTGACTCTCAAACATATAACACCATAAATCCGAAAGGTAACACCAAAACCTAATCCTAAAGATTATCATCAATTACTAAAGTGTTGGACTGATGATCAAATAGTGTTATGAATGGCCCACTTATTGTGTGTGGGTGAAATCAACATTAACATATGCTAATCTAAGGTGAAATTTCTTGATGTTTCCAATACAAGATAATTAAGGAGAATTAAATGATAAATATTAGATCCTAATAGCTATACCAACAATGCGATCGAACTGATCACTTTCTCATTTTAAAAATTACTCTAGAACTTTAAAGTGATCGGATCGAGTAGGTATTTTTTTTGAATTGCAACGTTAACGACATCACTGTTTGGATGCGAACGGCGAACATCTGCCAACCAGAATGGTGAACCAAAAGCTCAACGGATTTCGGTGGAACCCACACCGCGGTCAGCGCTTAGAGTGTGCTGGTTAAGCCGAGCCTGTTTCATTATGCGCCTGCGGGTGGGATAATGCTGACTAAGATTATTGAATTGCATTCGTTATTATGCCCACTGACAATAATTTTATTTAAGTTTCTACCGCCTTTCCAATAGATCCAATTTCTGCAAATCTTAGACCTGTGCTGATTATACTAATATGCCACTTAGACCTGTGGTGGTTGTGTGGATGTGTTTTCTTGGTGCCTGTATGCCATATATTAATATAGGCTGAGTAATTTTGAAACTACTTTTTTATTCTAATTAAAAATGCTGCAACTTATATTCTTCCCAAAAACATCTATGCAGAAGATGGCAGGTGTGTGAAATTCAAATAGTTTAGAGGAATTTTTGTCAGAATTTGTAGTTGCAACAGCCCTCGTGAGCATGTATGCAAAGCGTGGAAGCTTGGCAAAGAATATTGATCTGGTATACTAAAAAAGGTGGATAGTGAGAGCAATGCTTCTTCAAAAATAACGAGAACTATGGCTATCTTCAGCAAAATTCCAGTGGTACCATAAATTTTTCAGAATCTGTTCATTATATAAAAAAGAGCAAAGATTAGAATTCTCGGCCTTGAAAGAGAGTGTTCCCAGACAGAATTAAGGAAGGCATTTAGGAAACTTTCTTCGAAAGTTCACGCCAGATAGGAAAAAATCTCCTGGTGCTGAAGAAGCTTTCAAAGTTGTTCTTACAACAATTAAATTTTTTATTACTTGAGAAATCCAGAACAAAGGGACGAGTATGATAATCAAAACACAGATGAAGTGAACGATTTGCGCATAAGATAGATTTTGCAAGGAATATCCCAAAATCTTTTAATTTGTGAAGCATTCTTGAACACATCTTAACATTAAGTGAGTAGGCATGTGAAGTTCAAATAACAAGGAAACCAGTGAAAGAGAGGAACTAAAAGGATACATGGACATAGTTGTATTTAAGGCCATAAAATGGTGCATGTTGTAGAAGACAGATTACATCCACAAACGTAAGAGATCAGTAAAATATAGATGCGCACAATCCAATATTGTGAAATAAGAAATCAAAAAGGGTAAAAATCAAATGGGCATGATGAACAGAAAGTGAATAGAATAACCACTAGCAAAATCAATTTTTCACGAACATGTTTTTGTTGGAAGACATTAATTTCTCCCACCGAAGAGAAGCTTCTTCCAACTGCACTATTTAATATGGAACTTTCCTGCAGTAATGTTGTTGACTTTATTACCGACTTGCCACCGACTCTTCACCGCCCATTGATTTTCACGTTGTTTACTGTTTCTCATTCTAGATAATTCGAAAGACCTCTATTTAAGAGGCTCATGTAAATTGTTTCTGTAAGGGCAATGAATTGTAATGTTCTGTGTGCTGTAGAAAATCTCTTGGTTTCTGTTTTTCTTCTGTCTCTGCCCACCTTCATGTGGTATCAGAGCTCAGGCAAATAAAAATTGGTAGATTGTTGTGTTTATGCAGATTGCAAAGGCAGATTGAGTTGTTATCGAATTAGTCAGAGAGGAGAAGGCCATCGTAGAAGCTGCAGTGAAAGCAAGTGTTTGCAGCCATAAGAAGATCTCAGTCAAGCTGTGTCAAGGAGACTATTGAGCACAGTTTTTATTTTAACGGCAAAGCCAGATTGCAGGAGATTATTGTTGAGGGCACGCAGGCCATATTTTACTTGATTGAATTCGCAAAGTATTAAGGTGTCACTATTCCAGATTCATCCACTGTGGTTTTTAGACATCGTATTGGTATGTTCCTATTCATGGCATTAAATAGGGTTTGTGGCATTATATTGAGACTGTGGCCCTAGGTGTTTCAAAAGGAGTTTGTTTTGATGATGTTTGGATTATAAGGAATTGGTTGATTAAGGCATTAAGTATACTGTTAGAGTTTGGAGTAATTTTTTTTGGTCAAAATATGGCATCTGGTAACTTTCAACCTTTAATTCCAATATTTTCTGGTAAAAATTATGATAATTGGGCTTTTAGAATGAAGTTGACATTCAATTCATTTGAGTTATCAGATATAGTTATAAATGGTTATATTGAACCACAAAATGAGTCTACCTTGAGTCCAGATGATAAGAAAAAGCTTGAAGAAAATAGGCAAAAGGATAGAAGGGCTTTGCAGATAATCGGGCAAGCATTGGATGATTCGGTTGTCGGAAGGATTAAACCAGCCACTACAGCCAAGCAAGCATGGGACATCCTAGAGACGACATATCAAGGTACTAGTAAGGTAAAAATTGCCAAACTACAAGCACTTAGAAGAGAATTTGAAAATTTGCAAATGAAGGATTCTGAATCAGTAGATCAATTTACATATCGTGTTACAAATTTGATTAATCAAATAAGGCAGAATGGTGATGACTTAACAGATCAAAAGGTTGTAGAAAAGGTTTTAAGAAGTTTGCCTAAAAAATTTGATGCAATTGTTGTGGTAATTGAAGAATCTAAAGATTTGACTACATATTCTATAGATGAGTTGGTTGGTTCTTTAAAAAATTTTGAAGACAAGTGGAATAGGAATGACAATAGCTCATTAGAGAATGCATTCAAAACACAAATGACATTTGGCAGAGGCAGAGGAAGAGGAAATCCAGGATTCAGAGGAAGAGGAAGAGGAAGATATAGTTACCAAAGAGAAGAAAGAAAGAGTCCAGATCCAGGAGGAAGGAGAAATCAAAATTTCATTCCAAGGGGCCGCAATAACAATCAGGCATCACAAAGGTATGACAAAACAAATGTTCAATGTTATTATTGTAAGAAGTATGGTCACTTGGCAAATGAATGTCGAAAGAAACAAGCAGATATGGGAAAGCAAAATGCAAATTTTTTTGAGAGTAGTTCTGAGACATTGTTTATTACATGTCATGTAGCTCAAGAAAATTCAAGTAATATTTGGTTTCTAGATAGTGGGTGTAGTAATCATATGACTGGAAATAAAGATTTGTTTGAGAATTTGGATACTTCAGTTAAATCAGAAATTAAATTGGGCAATGATAACATTGTTGAAGTCATGGGAAAAGGTGCAATTAAGGTGATAACAAAGCTTGGTAAGAAAACTATTCCTGATGTTTATTTTGTACCTGGTTTGAAGCATAATCTCATAAGTGTGGGACAACTTATTCAAAAAGGTTATAGAGTTGCTTTTGAAAATAATGTTTGCACTATATTTGATATTTCTCCTAGTAACATGGTGATTGCAAAGGTTGAAATGACAAACAACAAAATGTTCCCACTTCGCATGAAGAGTGAAATGATGGAGGAGATGGGAGTAAGTTTCAAGGCATCAAATCAAGATCAAGCATGGAAATGGCATTTGAGGTATGGTCATCTAAATTTCAAAGGATTATGTTTGTTGCAAAGAAAGGATATGGTAAGAGGTTTACTCCCTATTGAAGCACCATTGAGTTCATGTGAAAGTTGTATTTTGGCTAAGCAACATAGGCAAAAGTTTTCAAAAGAAATGACTTACAGAGCTTGGGCACCTTTAGAAATTGTGCATACAGATTTATGTGGTCCAATGAAAACACCATCATTAGGGGGGAGCATTTATTTTCTAACATTCATTGATGATTTTAGTAGAAAAACATGGGTTTATTTTCTCAAATATAAATCTGAGACATTTGGCAAATTCAAGGAGTTCAAGGCATTGGTTGAAAAACAGAGTGGTTTATCCATCAAGGTATTGAGATCAGATAGAGGAGGAGAATACAAGTCAAATGAATTTTTGGATTATTGCAGGTATCATGGAATAAAGAAGCAATTCACTACAAGTTACACACCTCAGCAGAATGGTGTCGCAGAAAGGAAGAATCGAACAATAATGGAGATGGCAAGGAGCATGTTAAAAGGTAAGAATCTACCTAATGAGTATTGGGCTGAAGCAGTTGCTTGTGCGGTTTATATTTTGAACAGAAGTCCAACAAAGATTGTGACAGACATGATTCCACAACAGGCATGGAGTGGTAAGCATCATAGTGTTTCTCATTTTAGAGTATTTGGTTGTATTGCATATGCACATGTGCCTAAGGAAACAAGAAGTAAGTTGGATGATAAGAGTGAAAAATGCATTTTTATTGGTTATGATGAATATTCTAAGGCATATAAGTTGTTTAATCCTATAACCAAAAAGGTCATTGTAAGTAGAGATGTTGTGTTCAAAGAAGAAGAATCTTGGAATGGAAGTATAGACAATACAATTACAGGTGCTACGACAATGCCATACAATGAACAAGAAGGAAAAGATCAAGAAGACCAAGAAGATCAATCAAATGAACAAGGAGGAACTCCATCAAGAAATACACAAGGAGATAACTCACAAAGGCAAGTTGAGCAAGGAGATTTATCAAGTCCACAAGTAAGTAATGACTCAAATCCTACACTTGCATCATTGAGACCAAGGCTTAGAAGTAAGAAGACTAAAAGTTTGCAAGAAATTTATGATCAAGGAGATAAGATAGATTTGCAATAAAACTTTGCTTTATTTGCTCAAGATCCTATATATTTTGAAGATGCAATTAAGGATGAACATTGGATTAATGCAATGAATGATGAAATGGAATCTATTGAGAAAAATAATACATGGAAATTAGTTGATTTGCCTAAAGACAAAGAATGCATAGGTGTGAAATGGGTTTATAAAACTAAGTATAAAGCAAATGGAGAAATTGACAAACATAAGGCAAGATTGGTAGCTAAGGGGTTTGCACAAGAATATGGGGTTGATTATAATGAAACATTTGCACCTGTAGCAAGACTTGATACTGTTAGAATGGTACTAGCTATTGCAGCTCAAAACAATTGGCAGGTTTATCAAATGGATGTTAAATCAGCCTTTTTGAATGGATATTTGGAAGAAGAAGTATATGTGCAGCAACCACCAGGATATGAGATAAAAGGATATGAAGGCAAGGTTTACAAGTTGAAGAAGGCACTCTATGGATTGAAGCAAGCACCAAGAGCTTGGTATAGCAGGATAGATTCAATAGATGCACTAGTGAGCCCACACTTTACATCAAGGTCAATGAACAAGGTCAGATTTTGATTGTTTGCTTGTATGTTGATGATTTGATCTTTACAGGCAATCTTTCTATTGACATGTTTAAATTTGAAATGAAGAAAGAATTTGAGATGACAGACTTGGGTTTGATGAAATATTTTCTTGGTATTGAAGTCACTCAAAATGATAAGGGCATTTTCATTTGTCAAAGTAAATATGCAAAAGATGTTTTGAGAAGGTTCAGAATGATAAATTGTAGTCTAGTTTCTTCTCCTGTAGCAATAGGCATAAAACTTAGCAGAGAAGATAATGAGATGGATTTTGACACAACTATATTCAGAAAATTGGTTGGCAGTTTGATGTATTTGACAGCAACTAGGCCGGATATAATGTATGGAGTCAGTCTAATTTCTAGATTTATGGACTCACCCAAAAATTCACATTGGCAAGCAGGAAAGAGAATATTGAGATATATTGCAGGAACCCTGGATTATGGAATATTGTATTCCATCACAAATGATTTTCAATTGATTGGATATACTGACAGTGATTTTGCAGGAAATATAGATGATCGAAAGAGTACATCTGGATATGCATTTCATCTTGGAACAGGTATTGTGGCATGGGCATCAAAGAAGCAGCCAATCGTGACAATTTCATCAGCAGAAGCGGAGTATGTGGCAGGTACATCAGCGGCATGTCAAGCAGTATGGATGCGAAGAGTCTTGAAGGATCTAAAGCATGAGCAAAAGGAGCCTACTACAATCTATTGTGACAACAAGTCCACCATTGCACTATTAAAGAATCATGTTTTTCACAAGAGGACAAAGCACATTGATACTAGGTATCACTTCATTCGAGAATTGATCAACAATGGAGAAATCATTCTACAACATTGTAGATCAAAGGAGCAACTCGCTGATATATTCACAAAAGCATTAGCACAAGATCAATTTGAATATTTAAGAGAAAATTTGAATATTGTAAATATTAATGTAATTAGTGGTAGAAATTAGGGGGGAGACATTAATTTCTCCCACCGAAGAGAAGCTTCTTCCAACTGCACTATTTAATATGGAACTTTCCTGCAGTAATGTTGTTGACTTTATTACCGACTTGCCACCGACTCTTCACCGCCCATTGATTTTCACGTTGTTTACTGTTTCTCATTCTAGATAATTCGAAAGACCTCTATTTAAGAGGCTCATGTAAATTGTTTTTGTAAGGGCAATGAATTGTAATGTTCTGTGTGCTGTAGAAAATCTCTTGGTTTCTGTTTTTCTTCTGTCTCTGCCCACCTTCAGTTTTCATCTATGAGTGAAATCATTTTTCATTGAAGTTCTAATAAAAGGGGCAATGTTAGGAAAGAGGTATTTTAAATAGTAAAAGGATTTAGGGTTTGCATTGATTGTGATTTCCTTCACCAATAAATGGCCATTACTGATCAAAAGAATGGGGAACGTAATTTTCATTAGTAATGTAATTTGCGATTGCAAAATGGTTTTCGCTAGGAAGTGAAACATTTCCACTGAGAATATTGAATGAGAATAAAAGCCTTGAAGTGGGTAATTTTGTTTTTACCTGGAGAATATAAAGTTGGTTAAAAATACATACAAGTAAATTCAAATATGAAACTATATGCGAATGAAGGAAATTATGAGTAAGTGCACATATAGGAAATTTATTGATCTAAAGGTGAAATATCTACACATATAGAGCAAATATTCATATAATGATCAAATTTTATTTGAGATGAAATAATTTTACAAAATGAGATAAAGTTGAAGACGCAATGGAAAATATATAAGGAGGTCTAATGTGGTGTATTAAATATTCTTACCCATTAACGAAAGAAATGATAAACAAGAATTATATTTATTTGTGGGAGTGCGAGTGGAATATTATCAAATTGATTAAATATTTTGTATTTAAGCAAATTGGGAAAGTGGGTCTTGTTACTAAAAGATGTAAGGTATGAAGCGCTCCCTTAATGTTATAAAAGAGAAATCAGGATTGAGGGGATAAAAGAAAAAAAAAAATAGAGACAAATTCAGATTTAGAATTAGAATAAAAAGCATTGTAACATTTTTCATATAAACATTGTAATATATTTTTAGCGCATCAAAAGAGAAATGTATGAAATCATTTTTCTCTAACTGTGTTTTCAACTATCATTGATGTTAATGTGAGATTATTATTTAACTGTCTCCATATTTGTATTTTCATGACCATATGAATCAATGTATCAAGGATACCCCTGATTTGTCAATGCATCTTAGTGCTTATGTGTATTAAGTTTAGATGGTCTTTTCAAGGAAGGGTTAAATTTTGTTAAATGAATACAGTGGTTTAGGGAAGACAAATTGGATCAATAAGTAGGGTTCAATGATTAGCATACTTGCACATGTATGCAAAGCATAAACCAAGAGTAGTGCTGAGTAGTTTGAATTTCAAACACCAGATGAACAATGTATTCTTATGACTATGTGGCCCAAGATAAGGCACTGATCAGATTTCGTTTCAAAAACAATCAAACTATCATATATTTTATTTGTATTTATAGAGATAAGAGCAGGGGTTAGTTTGTATATAAGTATACATTTCAGATATTCATGCCATTCTGAAATAGAGGTTGATTGAAAGTTTTATAGAAAGTTATAATCTTCTTGATCATCAAAGGGTACAACCACCTTGGTATAGCAGAACTAGAAGTACAAGAGAAATCAATTCTTTTCAAGGTTGATTATCATTCGTTGGTCAAATTCAGTGTTAAACCTAATCATAAAGCTTGTCATACTTTTAGGGTTTGACAACTTGTGTTTTTGGGAAAAAATAGATTGGTGAATCTATTGTGGAATAAGCACAAAATATTTGGTTATCATTGGGCGAGTCTGAAAATTTTATCTTGAGTTTGTTGCAACAGCTCTAAAGAATTGTAGAAGAACTCTAGCATAGGAGAAGACCCACAAAATTAAAATTTCTTTCCTCTTGAAAATGGTGGGGACTCTATTAAAAATAAATTAATAAAGAAATTAAGTTAATAGCCATAACAATCACAAACATCCAAGATATATCAGTATGCTTATGCCCATGAGGTTCAAATTCAATGATGGACAATCCACAACAAAAATGGCAACCATGCCCGCAGAAAGAAGAATTTATTTTGGAAAAGTATAAGCCATTGAACTTCAATAACATTCAATGTTATCCCAATCACTTTCCTCCTAAGCTTAGAGAGCATGTGCCAAAAATTCATGGAAGAGAATGTGAATCAGCAGTCAAGCATGTACAAACATTTTATAAGTTCATTGAATACTTTAAAATTTATGCAGAAGATATGGTCATGAAATTATTTGCAAGGTATTTGATAGATGTTGTAAGGAATTTTTTCAGTATGTTGCCTTTGTAAAGTATTTCATCATGGGAAGAACTCCAGAGATGATTTCTAAATTAGTTTCACAACACTATTGAAGACAATGCACTCATCATTTATCTCTGAGTTTCTTCATCTCAGTACCCTACATGGTGTAAACCAAATTTTGAGCATACATTGAGAGTTGAACCCAAAATATATGTTTAATGCATTGTTCAGTATGAGGAAGCAAGAGAGAAGCAATATTCTTTGAGGATCATAGATGCATATATGTAAATTCCTCAATGTTTCAGACCTCAAGAGATAGGATGTGTTAATTTGTTTAGTGAATTATATCACTCAACTTTAAACTCACATCTTGAAGAATTGAAACCAAAAAATTTCTCTCAAGTGCCTGAATGGGTGTATATTATGGAGAGTACGAAGAATCATAGAACAATTAAGGTCAGGTCACAAAATATTCATACTAATAATCAAATTGTTGAAGATATATCAAATATAATTTACATTAATCAGACTTTAGAATTGTTGTTCGTTGAGGAGCCAGTAGTGGTTGGAGGATCTTCGGATCAACTAACCCCAGAGCAAGATGGTATTGCAGAATGTTCACATATAAATAGGGGTTTGTCTAATGAAGAGATGATTGATGACTATAATTGTAGTTCTACGGATACATATGGCATTCATGATTGGGAACTAGAGAATGATTGTGAACCAAAAGAAATCAGTACAAACTCTAATAATCAAGAATGGCATCAACATTATAATACACATCTAGACAATGAAGAATGTACCAATCATGAGGAAACTGAAGAAGCGTGCTCATTTTATAGTGAACCAAGGACAAATTAATTGACATCCGAGTACCATAATAATATACATGGTGAAGTGGGTAAGAAGTTCTATACATCTGAAAATGATTTTAATTTTTTTTCAAATCCATGGTATAATGAAACAACAAAGGAAAATTACACAATCTCTTGCCAATGTATGCTTGAAAATGATTTTTATGTGTTTTCAAATTTCCATTATATGATGAAGAGGAGTTATTTTCAGATGATCGGGAAGTTACATCACTTTGTGAAACAAATAAATATACTCATAAAAATGATGAATATGATTTGTCACCCTTTGATGAACTTGAGTATGGTTGTGATGTTGAATCTAATGAAGAAATTTATTCAGTTGTAAATTATGATTGCCAGGTTGAACTAGACTATATTATTGAACCAGAGGCTTGTGCATTTTTGCAAGAATGGGATTTTGGGAAAGCTGATACATTTTTCTTAGAAAATGAAACAAATTAAAATGTAAAAGAGTTTGAAAGTCTATATGACTATCTTTATATGGATATGCAATCATACAAAAAACCAGTATATAAAACATCTTCTTTTGATGTATCTCTAGATGGGTTTTTAGTGGAGTGTGATAGTGAACAAAACTTTGAGTTTTTTTTCAATTTAGATATGTCTTTCCATGATGATTGTGATGTTGATTTTCAATTTGGGCCTGATTTCAAAATGCAAATGAATGAAGAATGTGTCAAAATTGTTGATGGTCATGACATGGTGAATGGTATCAATTATAATTGGTACTCCAAGCAAAATAGTAACAATATTGTTTTCAGAATATCCATATTGTTACATGATTAGAATCAGATATTTGACAGGGAAAAGAATTGATTTTTATATTTGGTGGCCTAGTGCCATGAAATAAATTTGAAGTCTAATTTGTTGAGTAAAGTATGCAGTGATTTGAGGATCCCAATAAAGAGGGCACTTGGTCTCCTATCACCAAAGAATTGGATTCTTGCTATGCCCACAAGAGACATATATACCCAGAAAAATCCACTGTTAGCTCCTCAAAATTTTAATGAAATTTTGATTGCCTATGTTAAAAAAGTCAATTATATCACTCAAAATCACATTTCCAAAATCTACCCCAAAGGCCTACTTTGGAGGACCATAATTTGAAACTCTTTTAACTTTCATGTAAAACCACTTGGTGAGCATTTAGCCTACTATCAGTGAGTCTATTTATCCATTTGCGGCTCCCCATAGTCAAATATGATATGTTTCCCAAGCAGCAAGTTTAAGAGTTTTAAAACAATTTTACAATCTACATATAACACATCTTTCAAATAGCCATTGTCAAATCTCAATATCTTGGTAATTAGTGTCTTTCTAGCCAAACCAATTGTCCCTCTCAATTGTCCCTATGATAATGTACCCCTTTGTGCATTATCAAATCCTCACGATCAGATTTAATATTGTTTCAATGCTCAAAGCAGATGCAACTTTTTAGGTTTAACCACTATTGTTTACAATATATGTCAAACTAGCCTTATGTGGAAATTAATATTTCAAACCTAAATAACTTTTATGCCAAACCATTTGGTCCGTATAATTTTCTATATTACAATTAAATCCTATGCAAGATTTTAGAGCCCCAGCACTCTGTTAGATAGTTTTTCAAAATCCAAACTGTATGCAATTTATTCAGTTTTGCAAAGTACAGAAGGCCAACTTTGAGACTTAGTTTCTCGACACCTATTGATCACTATGAAAAACATATTTGTAAACATACTTATGTTACTTACCTTCATGTACATCCGTGCCAGTTATCAAAGCTATTGGACACAATTTGACATTTTTGCATACCTCCAACTTTTCATTCTTTAGAATGTTTCAGAACAATGTTTTGTCAAAACAATTTCAGAAGCCTACTTTAGCAATTAAAATTTTGAAGCCCAAGAATGACATTGCAAATCTGGATGGTGGAAATCATTTTGGTATATATGGTTGCATACCTATGTGATTTCGTGAAGAACGGGTAATTTTTGATAGGTTTTTTATCATAACTGCTCCTGAGCTAGATTTGGCATCCCAAAAATGTTCGAAACTCAATTTAAATCAAAGAATGTTACAAGTTCTGGCTCAGTCTTAGGAGTCTCCAGTTTTGATTTCTTGAGAATCTAAGTTCGTTTGATACATTATTTTAAAGCTTCCGTTTTCTTTTGTTACTTGCTCACACAAACCAGTTTACAAAGAAAGTACTTCAAATTTGTGAGCTCCTAAAAACCGGACAAAAAACCAGTTTTATTTTAAATATCATGCCCCCTCGCAAACTTTCATGGCTCGAGGGTGCCTGGTTTGTCCTTATTGAAATTACATGGAAATGGTGGCAGGAGGAATTAAAAATTTGTCAATTTTTCTATAGTTGTGGAGATTATTAAAAAACATTTTAAAACGTAAATAAGAAGTGATTTTCAGGGAAAAAAATATTGGTAACAAATATATATAATTTTATAAAGTTTGTAGTTTTATAACCTTATGAATTTTTCATAAACGTATTACCCTGCATACCCGCAAATCACTGGAGAAGAAACCAATATCGGCACACGGAAGAGCGGAGGACACCACCATTCCGCTGGAGGATTAGGACATGCGCGGAGACAACACACGTGAACTATTTGTTAGAGTGACTTGAGGAAATTTTATCTCATGAATGTAACAATTGCCAGGAATCCACAAAATTAGATTTGTTGAAAAGTTACAGAGCCAAATGCTTTGCCCATTTCCTCTCTGCCTATGTAAAGTTGGGGAGGCTCGCACAAGGCATCAACATCTATCACAACACAAAGAAGCATCATAGTAGATATACTTGCAAAGCATGGATGCATAGACAAAGCATACGAACCATTGACAAAATTGTCTCAATGAATGTAATGATTGTAGATTTGCGAAAATTGGATCTATTGGAAAGGTCGTAGAAATATAAAACCAAATATTGTCAGTGGGCATAATAACGAATGCAATTCAATAATCTTTGTCAATATTATCCCAACCCGCAGCATAATGGAACATGGCAGACATGAATGCAAACTATGGAAATGCAAACAAGGCATATAGATCGTTTCTACAAGCTTGACTGTATTGCCCATGATGATTATATGAATATGCCACTTAGACCTGCGGTGGTTGTGTGGATGTGTTTTCTTGGTGCCTGTATCCCATAGATGAATACCAGCTAAGTAGTTTTAAAACTACTCTTTGATTCTAAAAAATGCTGCAACTTCTATTCTTCCCAAAACGTCTATGTAGAAGATGGCAGGTGCATGAAATTAAAATAGTATAGAGGAATTTTTGTTAGAAGTTGTAGTTGCAACAACCCTCGTGAGCATGTATGCAAAGCGTGGAAGCTTGGAAAAGAATATTGCTCTAGTATACTGAAAAGGTGGCTAATGAGAACAATGCTTCTTCAAAAATAATGAAAACTATGGCTATCGTCAGCAAAATTACAGTGGTACCATAAAGTTTTCATAATCTGTTCATCATATAAGAAAGAGCAAAGATTAAAATAGTTGGCCTTGAAAGAGATTGTTCACAGACAGAATAAAGGAAGGCATTTAGGAAGTTCACCCAGACAGAAAAAAGTTTCCTGGTGCTGAAGAAGCTTTCAAAGCTATTTTTACAGCATTTAAATTTTTAATTGCTTGAGAAATCCAGAACAAAGGGACGAGTATGATAATCAAAACATAGCTGAAGGGACGAGTATGATAATCAAAACATAGCTGAAGTGGATGATTTGTGCATAAGATGGATTTTGCAAGGAAGTTCCCAAAATCTTTGAATTTATGAACACATCTTAACATTAAGTGAGCAGGTATGTGAAGTACAAATAACAAGGAAACTGATGAAAGAGAGGAACTAAAAGGATACATGGACATAGTTGGATTGAAGGCCATAAAATGACGCATGTTGTAGAAGTCAAATTACATCCACAAACATAAGAGATGAGTACAATACAGATGCATACAATCCAACATTGTGAAATAAGAAATAAAAAAAAAGATAAAAATCAAATGGGCATGATGAACAAAAACTGAATAGAATAATCACTGGAAAAATCAATTTTTCACGAACATTTTTTCATCCATGAGTGAAATTATTTTTCAGTAAAGATTTCTGATAAAAGGGGCAATGTTAGGAAAAAGCTAATTCCAACAAGGTTTAGGGTTTGCATTGAAGGTGAAGTAAAAATCAAATATTGGGTAAGTAAGAAGCATGGGAAGAATACACTCAAGTAGATACAATTTTACAGATTGATAGAATGAAGGTAAAGGAGGAGGATTGTGATCACTGATTTTATTCACCAATAAAGGGCTATTATTCAAAAGAATAGAATACATTGATTTTGTTGCAGAGAAGGTGTGATAAATACTTTTATTTTGAAATAAAAGTTATTAAATCACAACATGAGCATGAAGCTATTTTAGGGGAACGTAATTTTCATTAGTAATGTAATCTGAAATTGCAAAATGGGAAAAATTCAAATATGAAACTACCGGCGAATGAAGGAAATTGAGAATCAGTGCACATATAGGAAATTTAGTGATGAAAGGAGATTATGTTTTCTCAAAGGTGATCAATATCTACACACATAGAATAATCAAATTTTATTTGAGATGAAATAATTTTACAAAATGGGATAAAGTTGAAGATGAAGTGGAAAATAGATAAGGAAGGTTGATGTGTTGTATTAAATATTAGAAGATGAAATATTCTTAACCTATTAATGATAGAAATGAAATGCAAGGACTATGATTCTTTGTGGGAGTCCAAGTGGAAGATTATCAAATTGATTAAATATTTTGTATTTAGAAAAAGTGGTCAAGCAGGTCTTGTTACTAAAAGATGTAATGGTTTGAAGTGCTCCCTTAATTTTATAAAAGGGAAATCAGAACCGAGGGGATAAAAAGAAAAAGAAAAATAGAGACAGAATCAGATTTAGAATTAGAATAAAAAGCATTTAACATTTTCCATATAAACATTGTAATATATTTTTAGGGAATCAAAAGAAAAATGTATGAAATTATTTTGGTCTTAGGGTGTTTTGAATTGTTCATTGATGTTAATTTGAGAATATCATTCAACCGTCTCCATATTTTTATTTTCTTGACCGTATGAATCAATGCATCAAGAATACACCTTATTTGTGTTACTGCGTCATTTATTCCTCATGGCAAGAGTGGATCATCTTTCCCTTTTTATGTTGGAGTCTTAGTTCATGCCATATTACCTTGGTTCAAGTCCTTAATGCATCCTCAAATCCTTTTTCTAGTCATTTAAGTCAGGTTCAGACAATTGATTGAACTCCTTGAACACGTCGAACCGTTCTGAACTAGGTTCGAGAGGTTCATTTACATTCAATAGGTTCCAAGGTGTTCAGAAAAAGTTTTTCCTACTAACATTTTCTCTAAGTGTTTTGCAGCGGCTCTTTAATAAAGTTTTTCCTGTTCAGTGATATAACATTTGTGTTGAACTTATTGAACTGAGTTCAAAGGGTTCAAATATGTTCAACGTGTTCAACACAGCAAGTGGTCAATAGTTTAATGCGACGTACATCTTGAACTACTTGAACACTCAAGAAGTTGGTTCAAGATGTTCATACAAGTTCAATATTGGTGGGTCCCGCGGTTTCTAAGGTTTTGGGAAGTGCATTTATTGCTAAATACAGAGAGGCAGAACCATATTGTAAAGTGATGTCATTCTTTGGCTTTTTCGAAATAAGTAAACATTTTGGGAACTGGCAGTTTCTTAAAGTACGTCGCCATGCATTCAATGCATGCGTGTGGGGGTCTAATCTACCAATTTGCCACGTTCGGAATGAAATTGCAAAATCATTGCATTTAATGTGTCTGTATCATTACCTTTCTCAATAAGGTATGAAAATCATTTGTGTTCTACATTTGCTACTTGCTGATGAATTTTTGTTTATGCTATCCCTGGATAGGAGTCTTTCTTGCTGCTAGCCGTCGTCCGATTATACAACTGTGAAGGTGAGTCTTTCCTTATTTTCTCTAGTGTTTTCCCTTGCATTTTCTCTCATATAGAAGGTTTCACTGCAATCAAATTTAGGTTTCTTGTTTTGAAATCATGAAGTCCACCCTGCACTTGTTTGGAAACGTCTTTAGCTTGGCGTCCACAGAAGCCATAGTTAGTGATACTGACCTGAAAGGAGAGAACCTTGAAGATTTGAAAGAAAGGGTGTTCAAGGGTGTTGATAAGTCTTTTTGTATAGAGATTTTGAGTAGTGGACTTTTAGAAGCCGCAGCCTTTCCTCCAGCAATTCCTTGTCTAGAGTTAGTTTGGGAGTGTATTGTCAAATATGACACTGTATCTGAAACTGTTAAAAGGGATAATGGCGAAACCCTTCTTGCCATTAACCATGAGGTGATCGCTTTAGTTTTCAAGATACCAGATTACCAGTTTTCTAATTTCTCTCTTGCCCAGTCAGTTAGTGAGTTCAATGTAGATAGAGCCGGACACAGGAATAAAGTGGCGAAATTCTGGTTGAAGGTCCCTCAAAGAGGTGGTTCTAGGCTACCTAAAAATCCCAACAAGAACCACATGTTGCCACATATCCACGATGTGATGCTCCTGTTGCATCGAGCCAGAGGTTCTGCCGAAGCTTATAGCTATGATGATTGGATATATTGTTATGTGCAATTTTTTTCTGGAAGGAAAACAATATTTGGATTGGGCAGAGTTAATTGCTGACTTAATGAGAGAGCAATTGAGTCTAGCCAAGCAGTTTCAACAAAACTTCTTCATGTCCTCATATCTCTTGTATTGTCTGGCCTGTGTTAAAGAGTTAACAGGTATACCCAAGCAGCCCACTGAGGAAGATGTTCTGGTGTATGAGTTTTATCCAATGCTGCAAAAAGACAATGCCCTACAAGATTTCAGAAGGGTACACAATGCATTCCTTGGTGATATGTGTCATGAACTGAAGGGTACAAAGGCCAAACGGATTTCAAACGATGCACAGACCTTGATTAAGAAGTTCAATATTTTTTACATCCAGTTCCCATGCTTTTGCTATATACGAGTAGGAGGCTTTGAAGAGGAACCCTTCAAGCTTCCGCACTTCTATTCTGATTGTTTTGTCCTAGCAGAAGTATGCAGACAACTAACTTCTGTGGTCAAGAAGGCACAACCTAAGATAAGTGGGAAGGTCATTTTCCAATACAATTGGGAGTGTTATCTTGTAATTCAATGTCTAATGCACTAAGTATAGGAGCAGACCTTAGAAATTTTAATTTCTCTCTGTATTCTGAAAGAAAAGGGTTTGACAATAAAAGATTTTCTCGGAGCCTTGGCTTAATGCCTTATCTTCCCACGCCACACTTAGAAGATTTCTGGGAAGACTATTCAGATGAACTTGAAGTCTTCATAAGGGAAAACATGAGATTGGTCTTGGAACAGGTTATCTCTTTGCAAATAAGGTTAGACATTAAAGGGCTTGAAGAGGATTATCTTGAACTGTTTGAACCTGGGTATTTAGCCCATGCAGAGACTGAAATGCGTCCAATTAATTGGGATGAGGAGGAAAATGATGACATACAATTGAGAACCGAACGAGTTCTGGAAAGAACTGTGGCATGGGTGGCTAAAAAGAAAGCAATGAAACCAGGCGCCAAGTCCCTTTCTGGAAGAAATATATCTTCACCAAAATGTCCTTCTAACAGTGCTCCTGTTCGTGCAGGTAAGGAAATCAAGTTGGCTCAGCCTAGACACAGGTCTAACCCAACTCTGGATTTCAGTACCCCTCGGCATACTCGATCACATAGTGTCACCCAGAGGAAGATGGACCAGATCAAGGATATGGGAGTAAAAGATGTCGTGCTTGAGGCTCAGATCTTTGAAATTGAGGATTTGGATGGTGAAGTTGCTTGTGCTCTTGACTCCCTAACGATGACTGTGGCTATGACACCACCACCAAAAATGATTGAAGGAACTACTCATTCTGCTGCGACTCCTAAATGGTTAACAACCTCAGTGAATAAGAAAAGAAGCTTTCTTCCTGTGACCATTCCAATTCAGGAAATGGTTGCTAAGTACTCTGAGAAGAATCCAAAGCCAAAGAGGTTCAAGACCACCGCTCACCTGAACAATGACCAAGAAACTGGTAAATGGACGGCGGAAATTGCCTCTTACAAACCGAGAGATGAGAACAAAGAGGACGGTTCTGATGATTTTGAAATCACAAAAGTAGAGTTGGGAAAGATGAGCAGGGATACAAATAACCATTTTTTTCAAGTGTCAGCGAAGAAAATGCTTACCCGGTCAGAGAAGGATGGACGGGAGAAAAGAGAACTTAAAAGACACATAAGTGTTTTGGCTCAATTCATCGATAGTATCGGTTGCCCTAGAGCAATTCCAATATCCCATGCCACTGAGAATTTTGACCCAACTTCTCCGGAAAACAAGAATTTGATGAACCAAGTTCAACGGGCTAAGAGCATCGCTGAAGTGGTTGAGAAGTGGATTGAACAAGTAATCAAAGATGGTGAAAAATACATTACCGACTCCTGAAAGTTGTGTGATGAAGTACAGAGCCTGATTTCTGAAATCCAAAACCAGCTTGTACCATGGGAGAAAGAAGAGCACAAATGGCAAAATCTCCTGCCTCTGTTTACCAAAATCGAAGAGTATGGGAGTACCAGATTTCTGATAGAACATTCAATTAAGCTGGTAGCTGATGAATGCCAACTTTTCGTGCTGAAGAAAACTATCATGTGGCAGGTGCTTACCTTTCAGTCGGTAATTACGGATGCAAGAACTTCCATCTATGAACTCCAAGATTTGCAAAGTAGTATAGTCAAGGATAATAAAGTGGTTAATCCCGATCATGACTGGGAGTTAGGAATCTATGGGTCAAGCACACAGGAATCAATCAAATCCTTCCAGTTGAACATGGAGAAGATCAAAGTCAGGAGTAGCTTCACGTCGGAGGATATAACCAAGGTAGCTAGGATCGAATCTATGGTTTTCATTGGGAACGATCAACTGCCAAAGCACTCAGAGAAGATGATGCAACACAAGTGGAATAAAGAAGTGGCAAAGGCGAAACTCAATGCAATGAAAGTCCCAAGCCAATCAATGATCTAGGAACTCACAGCTACTCATGATGCCCGCGAAGATGGAGAAGATGATGATGATGGAATATGACATAATACATCCACTTAGGGCTAGTTTTCTTTATTTTTAAAACATTTTTCATAGTTATGCAAAAACTTCAGGACAACTATCTCAAAATACTTTCTGTTGGTTTCGTAACTGTTTTATCGGGGAGTGGTCGAGTTTTCAGGGAGACCTCCCCCGTTTAGACTATAAATTAAGTAAAATAGATGGTAGAAGGGTGAGATTTTAGTAACTAATTCTGTGAGCTTCGACTGAGTGTTTGTTTTAATATTTTCTATTCTACATCAAAGGAAGAATCAGATGATTGAGATCTGTGGTGGAAAAAGATTGGCAGATGTATTTTTGTGTCTTTGATTGCATAAGGATATATATATGAAATTTGATCATATTGTTTTTGGGGAGAAGAAAAATTTGTGTATTTTGAATCCGAATAGATAACATGTCTTTGCATATGTTCATCCGATCAAGTAACATTAATTGATCATTTCATTGCAGTATTTAATTATTCCTCTGATGTTCTTTCCTTTGAATGTATTGTTTACTGTAGAAAAGATTCATGATTGAGGGCAGATTTATTTTCCTTGAATCTATTCATCTTTATTTGGAAGAAGTATATTGAACTTTGTTTCAGTTGTTGTAGTTACATGCATTGAAAATTAAGAAAATAGTTTCCATTATTTATGAGACATGAGGAAAGTTACAGCCTTTCATCCAAGAATGAAATAGGTGGCCTTACACGCTTTCTGGTTAAAAGCTTTTCATTTGGATATAAATAAAAACAAAAACACATTTTATGAAAAATCTAGATAGGGAGCTGTACCTAGGTAAAAATTCAGAGGGAAGTGATTTGAACAAACACTTACCCAACTGTTCAGTGAACCATTTGTTCTTAAAAGAAGGTAACAGAGTTTTTAAAATTAATCATTTAAAAACAAAGAGCAAATTTGTTCACTAATAGATTTTTGGCGACTCTACTGGGGAGTGAAACAAAGAAGAAACCAAATTTTTCAGTAGACTGGTATGCCATAGACATAACAAAAGTGAACTCAAACTAGCAAAATTGCTCTGAGTTCAGGAAGACTGTTGAGATTCAGTCTTGTTTGAAGTAGTTTAGTTTTCCTACGAGTAATCACCCTGGATTCTCGTCCATATACCAGAGCACAAAGAAGAGAAGGACTGGTTGATAACTATTTTGAAGAATTGCAAAATCTGTCATTTGCCCCTAGTTTTACTCCTAGAAGGAAGGCCAAAAGCAGACCTTCATCTCCTGTCAGAGTTACCCTTATATCTTCTTCTTCCCCTTGGCAAGCACTAACACTTACTGGATTTCAAGCCCCCTCCTCTTGTGACCATTCATCCAGTGCTCATTATGGCTCAACCTTGGGGTGCGGCTGTTGGACCTCTTGCTCTCGTAGCCCATAATCCACTACCAAAAGGAGCAAAGGATGTTTTACCCAAATATAAAGGTGACGGGAAAGTTTCAGTTGAAGAGCATTTGAACTCTTTTAATGTAGCAACTGGAATCCTAGCAGTTCAATATGAGGACTTGGCTGTTAGGCTTTTTGTCCAAACCCTCACCGAAGGGGCAGCAGAATGGTTTAGCCAGCTGCAAGCAGGATCCATAACTAATTGGCAAACGATGAAAACCACTTTTGAAAAAAGATTCCAAAGCGCTAATGATGAACACATGTTATTGGCTCAACTCACACAGATGAAGAAGGAAATTCATGAGCCGATGAGGGATTATGTAGCAAGATATAATAAGATTATTCACAAAATTCCTCAAGCCAAGAGACCAACTGCAAATAATCAGCGATGTTTCTTCATAAATTCCATGCCATCTAACGTAGGATTTCACCTCAGAAGAAGTAGGCCAGCGGACCTAGACACTACACAAAATGAGGCTATACAACTTGAAGATGATTTGATAATAGCTGGCAAATGGAGGAAAGATGTACAAATTTCTCAGGGACAATCTCAGGCTTCTACGTCGTCTACCGATCTAGTTGTTTAGCGGCTTGTCAATGATATGATTGCTTTAAAGAGGCAGATACCTAAGCCTAGAAACTCTTATACACAACCTTATCAAGATATAAGAAGGAGAACTTCAAATCAATATAACTATGGACGACCGTTGCAACTTCCTACAGTTCCACAAAGATTACAGATAGAGGCACCTCCTGACAAAGGTGTCATGTGTTCATTTCATCTTACCACTGATCATGATGGGGTTTCATGTCCTGATATGATAAGACACGTTCAGATGCAAAACAAAATGGATGAATTAGGAGAGTTCACCAAAGTAGAAAGAATTCAAGAGGTACCTAGTGACTCTGGAACATTCTACCTCGAATATGAGTCAGATTCAGAAAAAGGTAGTAACATTTTGGCAACTCTTGAAGGTTCTTCATGTGCGATTCTAACAAGGAATCAACGAACCTCCCAGCCTTCTTCCTTTGTGAACCCTTTTGGAAGCAATTTCAAAGGCAAAGATCTCCCAGGTAATAGTTTTTCAAAGATTCCTGAGGTTAAGATTTTGCAAAGGAACCATGAAGATCATAAGAGCTCTTCCTCTTCTTCCTCCTTTGATATCATCGAGTTATGCAAGGCCTCTATCGTTCAACTTCCTACCACTAAGTATTTAAAGCTTAACCCAAAAGAGTTGGATAAACTGGTCAAATACATTAAAGGAGATTCCTTTTCAAAGTCTCAAGTTCATGGATATATGGAAAATAGTGATTTAGCTGCTACAGAGGGGTCTTCATTTATCCCCTGCTCATTAGCTAATTTGGCAGATCCCTGTGCTTTTCATGATATAAAGTCTGGGCATGAGGTTGAGATTCCAAAACCTGAACCTTTCTATATTTCCCTTCTCCTGAATGGCCAAAAGTTAAGTAATTGCATAATTGATTCAGGTGCTTCAGACAATATAATGCCCTCTCCTATGGCTAAATCTCTAGGTTTGACCCTCACTAAAATGTTTGGGAGATGCTTTTCAATGGATGGAAAATAGGTTCCTCTTATTAGTCAGGTAAAGGACGTCCAAGCAGTGTTGGCAGCATGCCCGAACAAAAGAGTAAGATTAACTATACTGGTTGTTGATATTCCAGCGAGTTACGGAATGCTTCTGACTAGGACGTTTTGCAAAGATCTTGGAGGCAAAATCAAAATGGACTGGTCTGAAGCCGTTATTCCCCTTGGAAATCAAAAAATTAAGCTTGAACCTGAGCCCAAAAATAAGTATACTGTTTTTCCCTCAAATAACCCCAAAGCCTAGATTCTATTTCAAGAGTGTGAGTTTGGAAACTATCTTGTTCTTGCACCTAGTGAAAAGAAAATGGACGAGGCAGCTAATGAATTTGATGGGCTATGGCAGATGGAGTTTGATGGAAGCTATGCTAACTCCGGTTCAGGGGCAGGGGTGGTTTTGCCGTCACCAACTGGTAATATTTTTCCCTTTTCTTTCAAGTTGGATTTTAAGAACACTAATAATACTGTTGAATATGAGGCACTATTATTGGGTTTAAGTGAGGCTAAATGTAAAGGAATTAAGTTGCTTAAAGTCAAAGGTGATGCAGAGTTAATCGTTAGGCAGGTGAGGAATGTCTATATGGTTAAGAATGACAGGTTGAGGCATTACAGGAATAGATTTTGGGATGAGTTAGAATTCTTTGATGCCTTCTTGATTGAAGCAATTTCGAGGGAACAAAATAGTAGGGTAGATTCATTGGCTGTGTCAGCCTCACTTTTATTACCACATCCGGATTTTAAAGATAACTCATATAGGATTGAAATGATCTATAGGCCCAGTGTTCTTGATAATGTAGATCATTGGTAGGTTTTTGATGCATATGCACAGATCAAAGATTTCCTAGAATGTGCTCAATCATTCTCTCAGTCATATTTTGAAGGCTCTGAGAATGTTTGCAAAGAGTTTAGTCCAGACCTAGAGGTAGATCCTACAAATAGCTTTATTCATCTCAAAGATAACAAAATTCCAAAGGGGTTAGTGACACTAGAGAGATTTTTCACCAGAGATGATGCATTCATAGGTAACAAAGTTCCCAAGGATGATGGGAAAGGAAATTGTGAGAAAATAAATTTGGGAGATGAAGCTAATCCAAAAGAAGTGACAATCGGTAGGTGTTATTCTGGGGAGGAAAAGAGAGCACTTGGTACGCTGCTTAAGGAATACATTGATGTTTTTACTTGGTCTTATGACAACCTCAGGCGCCTCTCCTTTTAGGCAAAAATTGAGGAATTTTAACCCCATTATGGCGGATGCAATTTCTAAGGAAGTTGAAAAAATGCTTAAAGCCCGAATCATATATCCAATCCACCATTCCACCTGGGTAGCTAACATTGTGCCCGTAAGAAAGAAAAATGGAGAAATTCGTATCTGTGTTGATTTTTGGAATTTGAATCAAGCAAGCCTGAAGGACAACTACGCCTTACCAAATATGGATCACATTTTACAAACAGTGTCCGAGTCAGAGATGATGTCGATGTTGGATGGTTTTTTTGGTTACAACCAGATAACTCTAGCAGAACATGAGCAGCACAAGACAGCGTTCATCACTCCATGGGGAACATTCGCATACAACCGCATGCCTTTTGGTTTAATAAATGTCGGAGCCACTTTTCAAAGGGCTATGGATTCCTCTTTCAAGGATTTTCGAGATAGAATAATTGTAGTTTATCTGGATGACCTCACAGTGTTTTCAAAAAAAAGGACAGATCATTTCCGGGATTTGAGTGCTGTATTACAGCGTTGTCGTGAGCACGAGATTTCTTTGAATCCTAAGAAATCAGTTTTTTGTGTCATGGAGGGCAAATTGTTAGGACATATTATCTCAAAAGAGGGAGTCAAGATTGATCCCAAGAGGGTTAATGCAATTCAACGTCTTAGTTTACCCTCTAGCCGGACTGGAGTAATATCGTTCTTTGGTTAAGTGAATTTCTTAAGAAGATTTGTTCCAGAGTTTGCTAAGACCACAAAACACATTGTTGGCTTGCTAAGTGAGCAACATCCTTTCAAGTGGACCGAAGAGGCCAAAAATGCTTTTGAGAAAATTAAGGGATCAGTTGCAAATGCGCCCACTCTTGTTAATCCAGATTTCATGAAGGACTTCATTTTGTATTGTTATGCATCAGACCAAACTATGTCTGGGATTCTGTTGTAGTTGGATGAACATGGGGCTAAAATGCCTATAGCATTCATGAGTACTCCACTCAAGAAGCATGAGCTCAAATATTCACCTATGGAGAAGCATGCATATGTTGTTGTAAAAGCCGTGAAACAATTTCGATACTATATCCTACATTCTCACTCTGTAGTTTTTGTTCCAGATTCAGCCGTAAAGAGCATTTTGACTCAGCAGGTGGTTGGACTAAATAAGAGAGAAACATGGGTGACGAAAATCCAGGAGTATGACCTAGATATTCGCCCTATGAAGACAATTAAAGGGCAGGGCTTATGCAGGTTGATAGCGAAAAATGAGGTGGAAACTGAAGCGGAGTTACCATTAACTCTTTTTGTCGAATTGCAGGATACTTGGTTCTCTGATGTGGCCTACTATTTAACTTATGGTAGCTGCCCAAATCATCTGTCGGCTAAAGAAGAAAGGAATTTAAAATTAAAAGCTGCAAAGTATGTAATTTGGTGGGATGTTTTATACAAAAAGGGTTTACATGGAGCATATCTAAGGTGTGTAGATAAACCTCAACAGCAAAAGCTCCTGGAAGCCTATCATGGAGAGGTTTGTGGGGGACACTTCTCATCATCTGTTACTGCTTTCAAAATTCTGAGAAATTGTTTTTGTTGGCCCGACATGTTTCAGGATGCCTATATTCATGTGAAAGAATGTCAAAAATGTCAATTGTTTTCTAGAAAGCCACATTTAGCAGCACTACCTCTAAGGCCTGTAGTGATAGATGAACCTTTCACGCAGTGGGGCATTGATTTCATAGGCCCAATAAACCCTCATTCCAGTGTGGGTCACATGTATATTTTGACAGCAACCGACTACTTTACTAAATGGGTAGAGGCTATTCCCACCAAAAAGGCGAATTCAGAAATTGTGTGTAATTTTCTCAAGGATTACATCCTAGTTCGTTTTGGGGTACCCCAGAAAATTGTGACAGATAATGCATCATATTTCTCCTCTGAAGAGTTGACTTTGTTTTGCTATGATCATCAGATTTCTCTCTCACATTCTTCTGATTATTTCCCATAGGGCAATGGTTTGGCCGAGTCTAGCAACAAGAATTTGATATCCATCATGAAGAAGCTAGTTGACGATAGTGCTCAGAATTGGCATAAGAAGATATATGAGGCTTTATGGGTGGATAGAACCACACCCAAGAGGGCCATTGGAATGGCACCTTTTGAACTTATGTATGGCGTAGGAGCGAAACTTTCTTTGCCGCTGGAGTTATCAGCAACCAAGCTGCAAACAGTAGTGGAAGATTCCTTCTTTCAAAATGCTTTGGAGAAAAGAATCATGTATCTAACAAAGTTAGAAGAAGAGAGAGAATTGCTGGTGGATAGGATTTCAGAACATCAGAGCCAAGTAAAGAAGATTTTTGACATGCGAGCTCGACCAAGAGGTTTCCTAGTAGGAGATGAGGTGTTGCTATGGGACAAAAGGAGAGAGTCCAAAGGTGCTCACAGCAAGTTTGATTCATTGTGGAAGGGCCCTTTCAGAATTTGTGAAGCAGTAGGACAAAATGCATTCAGACTTAGCTATGCTGACGGAACGATCATGCCTTATACCTACAATGGGGAAGCTCTCAAGCTCTATAAATTGTAAATCCAATGTTTGAGTCACTTGTACATAGTAGTCTAGGTGTTTTTGGTTGTGCCCTTAATCTTTTCCCCTTTGTTTTATGTTCTGCGAAACTAGAGTCTATGAGTTCTTTGCATTTTCCTTTGAAAAATACAATCCACAGTCAAAGCCAATGTTACCGCGTCATTTATTCCTCATGGCAAGAATGGGTCGTCTTTCCCTTTTTATGTTGGAGTCTTAGTTCATGCCATATTACCTTGGTTCAAGTCCTTAATGCATCCTCAAATCCTTTTTCTAGTCATTTAAGTCAGGTTCAGATAATTGATTGAACTCCTTGAACACGTCGAACCGTTCTGACCTGGGTTTGAGAGGTTCATTTAGGTTCAATAGGTTCCAAGGTGTTCAGAAAAAGTTGTTCGTACTAACATTTTCTCTAAGTGTTTTGCAGCGACTCTTTAATAAAGTTTTTCCTGTTCGGTGATATAACATTTGTGTTGAACTTATTGAACTGAGTTCAAAGGGTTCAAATATGTTCAACGTGTTCAACATAGCAAGTAGTCAATAGTTTAACGCGACGTACATCTTGAACTACTTGAACACTCAAGAAGTTGGTTCAAGATATCCATACGGGTTCAATATTGGTGGGTCCCGCGGTTTCTAATATTTTGGGAAGTGCATTTATTGCTAAATACAGAGAGGCAGAACCATATTGTAAAGTGATGTCATTCTTTGGCTTTTTCAAAACAAGTAAACGTTTTGGGAACTGGCAGTTTCTTAAAGTACGTCGCCATGCATTCAATGCATGCGTGCGGGGGTCTAATCTACCAATTTGCCACGTTCGGAATGAAATTGTGAAATCATTGCATTTAATGTGTCTGTATCATTACCTTTCTCAATAAGGTATGAAAATCATTTGTGTTCTGCATTTGCTCCTTGCTGTTGGATTTTTGTTTATGCTATCCCTGGATAGGAGTCTTTCTTGCTGCTACCCATCGTCCGATTATTCAATTGTGAAGGTGAGTCTTTCCTTATTTTCTCCAATGTTTTCCCTTGCAATTTCTCTCATACAGAAGGTTTCACTACAATCAAATTTAGGTTTTTTGTTTTGAAATCATGAAGTCCACCCTGCACTTGTTTGGAAATGTCTTTAGCTTGGCATCCACAAAAGCCATAGTTAGTGATACTGACCTGAAAGGAGAGAACCTTGAAGATTTAAAAGAAACGGTGTTCAAGGGTGTTGATAAGTCTTTTTGTATAGAGATTTTGAGTAGTGGACTTTTAGAAGCCGCAGCCTTTCCTCCAGCAATTCCTTGTCCAGAGTTGGTTCGGGAGTGTATTGCCAGATATGACCCTGTATCTGAAACTATTGAAAGGGATAATGGAAAAACCCTTCTTGCCATTAACCGTGAGGTGATTGCTTTAGTTTTCAAGATACCAGATTACCAGTTTTCTAATTTCTCTCCTACCTAGTCAATCAGTGAGTTCAATGCAGATAGAGCCGGACACAGGAATAATGTGGCAAAATTCTGGTTGAAGGTCCCTCAGAGAGGTGGTTCTAGGCTACCTAAAAATCCTAACAAGAATCACATGTTGCCACATATCCACGATGTGATGCTTCTGTTGCATCGAGCCAGAGGTTCTGCCGAAGCTTATAGCTTTGACGATTGGATATATTGCTATGTGCAATTAGTTTTGTAAGGAAAACAATATTTGGATTGGGCAGAGTTAATTGCTGGCTCAATGAGAGAGTAGTTGAGTCTAGCCAAGCTGTTTCAACAAAACTTCTTCATGTCCTCATATCTCTTGTATTGTCTGGCCTGTGTTAAAGAGTTAACAGGTATACCCAAGCAGCCCACTGAGGAAGATGTTTCGGTGTATGAGTTTTATCCAATGCTGCAAAAAGACAATGCCCTACAAGATTTCAGAAGGGTACACAATGCATTCCTGGGTGATATGTGTCATGAACTGAAGGGTACAAAGGCCAAACGGATTTCAAACGATGCACAGACCTTGATTAAGAAGTTCGGTATTTTTTACATCCAGTTCCCACGCTTTTTCTATATACGAGTAGGAGGCTTTGAAGAGGAACCCTTCAAGCTTCCGCACTTCTATTCTGATTGTTTTGTCATAGCAGAAGTATGCAGACAACTGACTTCTGTGGTCAAGAAGGCACAGCCTAAGACAAGTGGGAAGGTCATTTTCCAATACAATTGGGAGTGTTATCTTGTAATTCAATGTCTGATGCACTAAGTATAGGAGCAGACCTTAGAAATTTTAATTTCTCTCTGTATTCTGAAAGAAAAGGGTTTGACAATAAAGGATTTTCTCGGAGCCTTGGCTTAATGCCTTATCTTCCCACGCCACACTTAGAAGATTTCTAGGAACACTATTCAGATGAACTTGAAGTCTTCAAAAGGGAAACATGAGATTGGTGTTGGAATAGGTTATCTCTTTGCAAATAAGGTTAGACATTAAAGGGCTTGAAGAGGATTATCTTGAACTGTTTGAACCAGGGTATTTCGCCCATGCAGAGACTGAAATGCCTCCAATTAATTGGGATGAGGAGGAAAATGATGACATACAATTGAGAACCGAATGAGTTCTAGAAAGAACCGTGGCATGGGTGGCTAAAAAGAAAGCAATGAAGCCAGGCGCCAAGTCCCTTTCTGCAAGAAATATATCTTCACCAAAACATCCTTCTAACAGTGCTCCTATTCAGGCAGGTAAGGAAATCAAGTTGGCTCAGCCTAGACACAAGTCTAGCCCAACTCTGGATTTCAGTACCCCTCGGCATACTCGATCACGTAGTGTCACCCAGAGGAAGATGGACCAGATCAAGGATATGGGAGTAAAAGATGTCGTGCTTGAGGCTCAGATCTTTGAAATTGAGGATTTGGATGGTGAAGTTGCTTGTGCTTTGGACTCCCAAATGGTGACTATGGCTATGACACCACCACAAAAAATGATTGAAGGAACTACTCATTCTGCTGCGACTCCTAAATGGTTAACAACCTCAGTGAACAAGAAAAGAAGCTTTCTTAAGTACTCCGAGAAGAATCCAAAGCCAAAGAGGTTCAAGACCACCACTCACCTGAACAATGACGAAGAAACTGGTAAATGGACGGCGGAAATTGCCTCTTACAAACTGAGAGATGAGAACAAAGAGGCCGGTTTTGTTGATTTTGAAATCACAAAAGTAGAGTTGGGAAAGATGAGCAGGGATATAGATAACCATTTTTTCCAAGTGTCAACGAAGAAAATGCTTACTCGGTAAGAGAAGGATGGACGGGAGAAAAGAGAACTTAAAAGACACATAAGTGTTTTGGCTCAATTCATCAATAGTATTGGTTGCCTTGGAGCAATTACAATATCCCATGCCACTAATAATTTTGACCCAACTTCTCCGAAAAACAAGAAGTTGATGAACCAAGTTCAACGGGCTAAGAGCATCGCTGAAGTGGTTGAGAAGTGGATTGAACAAGTAATCAAAGATGGTGAAAAATACATTACCGACTCCTGAAAGTTGTGTGATGAAGTACAGAGCCTGATTTCTGAAATCCAAAACTAGCTTGTACCATGGGAGAAAGAAGAGCACAAATGGCAAAATGCCCTGCCTCTGTTCACCAAAATCGAAGAGTATGGGAGTACCAGATTTCTGATAGAACATTCAATTAAGCTGGTAGCTGATGAATGCCAACTTTTCGTGCTGAAGAAAACTATCATGTGGCGGGTGCTTACCTTTCAGTCGGTAATTACGGATGCAAGAACTTCCATCTATGAACTCCAAGATTTGCAAAGTAGTATAGTCAAGGATAATAAAGTGGTTAATCCCGATCATGACTGGGAGTTAGGAATCTGTGGGTCAAGCACACAGGAATCAATCAAATCCTTCCAGTTGAACATGGAGAAGATCAGAGTCAGGAGTAGCTTCACGCTGGAGGATATAACCAAGGTAGCTAGGATCGAATCTATGGTTTTCATTGGGAACGATCAACTGCCGAAGCACTCAGAGAAGATGATGCAACACAAGTGGAATAAAGAAGTGGCAAAGGTGAAACTCAATGCAATGAAAGTCCCAAGCCAATCAATGATCTAGGAACTCACAGCTACTCATGACGCCCGCGAAGATGGAGAAGATGATGATGATGGAATATGACATAATGCATCCACTTAGGGCTAGTTTTCTTTATTTTTAAAACATTTTTCATAGTTATGCAAAAACTTCAGGACAACTGTCCCAAAATACTTTCTGTTGGTTTCGTAACTGTTTTATCGGGGAGTGGTCGAGTTTTCAGGGAGACCTCCCCCGTTTAGACTATAAATTAAGTAAAACAGATGGTAGAAGGGTGAGATTTTAGTAACTAATTCTGTGAACTTCGATCGAGTGTTTGTTTTAATATTTTTTGTTCTAAATCAAAGGAAGAATCAGATGATTGAGATCTGTGGTGGAAAAAGATTGGCAGATGTATTTTTGTGTCTTTGATTGCATAAGGATATATATGTGAAATTTGATCATATTGTTTTTGGGGAGAAGAAAAATCTGTGTATTTTGAATCCGAATAGATAACATGTCTTTGCATATGTTCATCCGATCAAGTAACAGTAATTGATCATTTGATTGCAGTATTTCATTATTCCTCTAATGTTCTTTCCTTTGAATGTATTGTTTACTGTAGAAAAGATTCATGATTGAGGGCGGATTTATTTTCCTTGAATCTGTTCATCTTTATTTGGAAGAAGTATATTGAACTTTGTTTCAGTTGTTGTAGTTACATGCATTGAAAATTAAGAAAATATTTTCCATTATTTATGAGACATGAGGAAATTATAGCCTTTCATCCAAGAATGAAATAGGCGGCCTTACACGCTTTCTGGTTAAAAGCTTTTCATTTGGATATAAATAAAAACAAAAACACATTTTATGAAAAATCTAGATAGGGAGCTGTACCTAGGTAAAAATTCAGAGGGAAGTGATTTGAACAAACACTTACCCAACTATTCAGTGAACCATTTGTTCTTAAAATAAGGTAACAGAGTTTTTAAAATTAATCATTTAAAAACAAAGAGCAAATCTGTTCACTAACAATTTGTCAGTGCACCTTAATGCTCTTGTCTATTTAGTTAGTAGATCTTTTGGAGGAAGAGTTAAATTATATTAAATGAATACAATAGTTTGGAGAAGACAAACTAGATCAGTAAGTAAGGTTCAATGATTAGCATACTTGCACATTTATGCAAAGCAGAAACCAAGAGTAGTGCTAAGCAGTTTGACTTTCAAACACCAGATTCAAATAATATATTCTTATGACTTTGTGGCCCAGGATAAGGCATTGATCAAATTTCATTTCAAAACCAATCAAACTATCATATATTTTATTTGCAATTATAGAAACAGGAGTGGGCGTTCGTTTGTATATAATTATCTATTTCAAATATTCATGCCATTCTGAAGTATAGGCTGATTGAAAGTTTTATACAAAGTTATAATCTACTTGAGTATCAAAAGGGTACACCCACCTTGGTATAGCAGAACATGAAGGGTAGGAGAAGTCAATTCTTTTCAAGGTTGATTCACATTCGTTGGCCAAATTAAGTGTTAAACCTAATCATAAAGCATGATTCGAGTCTGAAAGAGTAAATCTACAAGGCTGTAGATTTATCTATAGATGTCTTTTCATAGAGATGGTGATCTTGGAGAACTTTTAATGCTATATGACATGATGTAAATGTTCTTCCCTTTTCTTGTTATAAATTAGTATATTATCAAATAACACTAATACAAACTTTCTTAATAATTTCTTAAAGATGGAATTTATTAAACTTTGAAATGTAGATGGTGTATTAGAAAAATCAAATGATATCACTAAAATCTAAAAAATGACTCATAATTCTTAAATTCTATCTTGAGAATATCTTTTACAATGATTCAAATTTGGGGATAATCCAATCTAAGATCTAACTTTGTAGAAAAACTAGGTCCATTAAATTCATCAAATAAAGCATCAATGATTGGAATAAGAAATCATTGGATCCTCCATACTGGTTAGAACACTCCTTAATTTTGTATTATATCTCCTTATAGTAGCTCTAACAAAGTTAGCATTGATAGAGACATTGGTCACAACCAATTTTCCCATGTCTAATACCCATCCATTCCTTAGAGGAAAGTGTGTCATTCATTGATAAAGTTACCACTCTAGAATTAGTAATTTTGCATATCCAACCCAACCTAGAGCATCAGCCATCTAATCATCTAGACCTCTAGGACCATAGATATTTTTTCACCTTCAAGTGAACCCAAGGCAATAGAAAAAAAAATCCTTCTTCAAACCTTTTTTTGTCATAGATGTTATATCCATTGTTCTAGACTTAGGGTTTGTAGACAAGTTAGGTTCTTATAGTTTATCACAAATTATAATAATTAACCTTAAATTTTGATTCAAACTGGACAACAACAATGATTACAAGCTAAAAACTATGAAAATAAAGAAATTCAAGTGAAAATTATCTAATAATTATCACTTACAGACTATTGCATAGGAAACCCTAGTTTGCCAATTTCATTGTAGAGAGGTCAAATCACCAAGGAAATAAGATTGCAATAAAAATTACTTGTTAAAATGGCCCCAATGGTATATTTATGTTGATCAAATGGACAAAAAAATTGACCATAAATAGTATTTTCACCATTATTGCACATTCGTTCAACCAATGAGGCTAGAACTACTCATTCTTAAAGTTGAGCATGGACTATTGATTTGGCAAGATTGCATCAAGATCTACAACTATGATTAAAATATCAGATTTGAAAATGCTTTTTATATTCTTGAGATGACTTAGACCAATCAAGGCACAATATATGAGATAGCATTTTATGCCATGTGAAATAGTTTGCATCATGTGTTAGCATATCACACACTCACAAAAGGAGATAATGCCCACCTTTCTAACACCATGCTACTATGACAAACCTTTCCCATCATTGTAGACCACTAGGCTCGCCTCCAATTGGATCTAACAATTTTGACACCGTGCTAAAATCAAAATAGAGTTGACTTATACAAATTGATTTCTCACCTTAGTAGATCTAGCTTGGACCAACTAGGACACATGACACAATCATACAGGCTCACAACTATAACAAATTTGATAGATTTAGACCCCACAAGCATGTGACAACTATCGGTCTTACTTTAAAAGATTAAGACCTAGACTTGGGAAAATTTATAGGGATAGGAGAAGCCGGTAGTTGGGACCTAGGGGATGGTTATGAATGAGACTTGACACATAAAGTTGTAAATTAAAGGGATGCAATAGGATATAGCAAGTCACTTGCAAATTAAAAAGTAAGTCAAGGGTTTATGGCTTAAGATAAAGACATTACAAACTTAGCTAGTTTTACCAAACCCGATGAAAGAAAATTAATATAGAAACAAAAATGATAAATATGCCAAAAGAGAAATAACACAAATTCATTTCCTAGATGCATAAATATGATATATGAAATAGAGGTAAATAACTGCAGTCAAACGGATGAAAAAATATCAAAGGAATAGTGCAAATTCATTGATAGAAAAACTCACAATGTAAAGAAATATATCTAATATACCAACCATATACTCTTTATTTACTTATTTTACTAAAAAGTTCAAAGACTCTTTCCCTTTGTATAAAATAAAAAATTCTAGTCTTCTCCTCTCAAAATTCTTCCATAGCCCTCCAAAACTTAACCCATCTTCCTTGAATATCTCTATAGCTAATAACCAAGGGAGAATTTTCTGTTCTTATAACTATTTCTTCTTAATTTACGAGTTTCAAAAAAATTATTAAATAAATTACAAAATAACTCTTGTGCACATAATATTTAACTCATTCATGAGTAAAAACATTGTGACCGTGAACATTACAATAAAATAATGTACACCATCATGAAATTGACAGGTAAATGATCATCACTACATCATGAAGTGTTTCGTATATGTTGGTTGTAAATACGCCTATAACTTGCTAAAATATTGCTTGCAACACATTTGCAATCAATATCATATATATTAATCATGCATGTATCATAGATTGGATTTCATGTTTAGATTTATAGTGTGAGGTTCTTTGGCATTCAAGTAAAATTCCCCGCTGTCTAATTTAAGTGACTTGCAACATTCAGACAATTTCTCAAATGGATTTTATTTTCTAGTGTCTCCAAAATAGTATGAATTTTCTAGGCTCTCATCATGGTAGTTCCATTGGCAATTCACCTAGCAAGAACAATAGCGAGAGTAATATATTTGACCTCAATATCAATCAGCCTTTCATCTCTTGAGAGCATAGATTATAAAAATTCATCACAGCATTCCTCTCTACTTCTCTTTCCAATTAATACATCGAAAAACTTAATAAATATCCTCCTTGCCTTGATTCCTCTGTAGTAACGAGTGCCTGGAAATTTGATGGGAAGGGATAGCATTGAATCTGATACATGATCCACATATTTTCTAATTTTATTAATATCTTCATCTCTTTCCATGCTCTTGAGCATGCCACACATTATCTTGAAAGCAATATCTAGAGTATAATCAAACACTCTGATGGAGGACAAATATTTCCACTAGGTGGGAGAATGACTAATGAGGTTATCAATGTGTTGTAGGGATTTGGCCAGAGCCTCTACCGCAAATAGTTCACCCAGCAGCCTTCTCAAACTTGATATGAATTTGTTGTTTGACATAGAGCAAACTATGTTGTCCTACGACATCCTGCATAGATTTAACATAACTCTTGATGAACTCCGAGAATTCTCCACTCAAAACAAGTTTTTCCACTTCTGGTTCGAACATAAACACATGGGTTTTCCCAAAGATTCGAATCTTGACTGCTCTGTCAAACCTAAGGTGGCATCGATAGACGAATTCATAAACTCCTCTGTAACTTTTGTTGGTAGCAATGAATGCAAAAGTCTCTGCGAAGAATGTGCATCCTCTGCTTCCTGGTGGCTCACCATTATTTCCATGCAATGAGAATACAAATATAAAGTGAGAAATAAAAAGTGACATTATTACTATTACCATTGCTAAGATGGTCCAGTGCCATTGTTGCACTATAAGCGTGTCCAAAAATAGCAGAACAATTAGAGTTAAAACTATGAGCTAAATGACTCAGTTCTTCATCATAATCATACTTCTAACTTGCTGGTTGAGATGGTAATTCGTGTGTTCCCTTGAAGAGTTTCTCAATCTAGAACTCACGGTTAATAGCTTCACACCTTGCAGATTAGTAATGGCAACGATCTTATTTGATGAAGATCTTGTTTTGATATGGCTGCGTAGTGAAGGGAGGCAATATGAAAGAACATAGGAGAAGAAAAATAAACTAGAAAAATAATTTTTATTGAATGATTGCAAAATGCACTACATTTGTCTATTATTTATAGAGAGTTTCATCCTGTGTAACTAGAAGATAAGACAAACTGTCTTCTGCATACATGGAGGAATAATCCACCGATCATAACAGTTTATACGGTAGATAGGAGATAAAACAGAAAGCTAACTATCTAATAACTATGCATGAACAAATATCGCCCAATTTATGTTTGAACTAACTGTTTGCATAACGGTGGATAGA